>NC_143029.1:9967500-10075000 GCF_057628025.1 Oncorhynchus mykiss
GCTTTATTACACACACACACACACACACACACACACACAGACACACACACACACACACACACACACACACACACACACACACACACACACACACACACACACACACACACACAGATGTAGGATCTTAATTGGAGCCAGTTTGCTACAGCAGGACACTGATCCAGCAGCAACAGGACATTTGAGTTATTATGTGGATTATAAGTAACATACATGTTTTGTAAGGAATGATAACATTTTCTTAAGGGAAAATCAAGAAATGACAAACTTCAGAAGACTTCTTCACACTAGAACCACTAAATCAGTCGTCATTTGGACGGCTCATTAATTACATTTTGAAAGTCATGCCCCTCTCACTTTTCCTAAATAAGTCTGTTTAACACACTGTTGTTGTTGTTACAATCATAATATAACATACAGACCTGGTGTCGTAGCGCGTTTTAGCAGGGCGTGTCTTTTTTTAAAATGGCTTTCCAGGGGGAAAATTACATGCCCTTTACATGCCCTTTATAAAATAGGGTTGCCCTTCCTTCTCCTCACAGTTGAAGGTGCGGTTCCCAGTTTAGAATCACCCCGAAAACTGCCTCGAAACTGAACCTAAAACTGTAACTGAAACTAATGTCACAGATACAACAATGGATGAAATAAATGAATAAAGTATATTGGGGGAGAAAAGGGATCATGGATCTTTTGTAATCTCCAAATGGTAAGTACCCTATATCAGTCCACCGAATCCAAGCAGTCTCATCAGTCTACTTTGGCCTACTTGGAGAACACAGTGAGAGCGTACGTCATGTACAATGGTATTAAAACCCAGACGAACGGGAGGAACATTCTGCGTTTAGCGCTGCGACAAGATCTGAATGAAACCACTCAGATTGCGGAGGAAGAAATGGATCATGTTTATTATTCTTCTGATTCCCGAGCTCTCAACCTGAACCGGAATCTACACCTAAAAAGCCATAACCGGTGTGCACTGAGCAGGTAGGGACGACAACATTTGGGAAGAACAAGCTTGTGAACAATGCTACACCGATTATCAGCACAAAATGTCATCACTGAGACAGCAGGCCCCACATCTCAAACAGAAAACAACATGAGCAACGCTCTCACCAGCTTTCATTGTTTATGTGACATGGACATGCTCCAACTGATGCCACTGTGTTAAGATGCACACCATGTAAGCACGAGCTGACAGTCCATTTATTATCTTTGAATGCTGTCATATCGGCATTTAATATCCATTATTAATGCATTATTGCTTTTGTGCTGATTTTCACTATTTATGTTTAGTCTACTGATGTTTTCATTAACTGACCATGTGTCTGGCTGACCGTGCAACTTTTTCTCCCCAATTTCCTGGTATCCAATTGGTAGTTAGTCTTGTCTCATCGCTGCAACTCCTGTACAGACTCAGGAGAGGCGAAGGTCGAGAGCCGTGCGTCCTCCGAAACACGACCCAACCAAGCCGCACTGCCTCTTGACACAATGCCCACTTAACCCAGAAGCCAACCACACCAATGTGTCGGAGGAAACACCGTACACCTGGCGACCGTGTCAGCGTGCATGCGCCCGGCCCGCCACAGGAGTTGCTAGAGTGCGATGGGACAAGGACATCCCTGCCGGTCAAACCCTCCCCTAAACCTGACGACGCTGGGCCAATTGTGCGCCGCACATGGGTCTCCTGGTCGGGCCGGCTGCGACAGAGCCTGGATTCGAACCAGGATCTCTAGTGGCACAGCTAGCACTGTGCCTTAGACCACTGCACCACTCGGGAGGCCTCCTGACTGTGCGTCTGGCTGACTGTGCATCTAGCTGACTGACTGTGCGTCTAGCTGACTGACTGACTGTGCGTTTGGCTCACTGACTGTGCGTCTGGCTGACTGACTGTGCGTCTAGCTGACTGACTGTGCGTCTGGCTGACTGACTGACTGTGCGTCTGGCTGACTGACTGTGCGTCTAGCTGACTGACTGTGCGTCTGGCTGACTGACTGTGCGTCTGGCTGACTGACTGACTGCGTTTGGCTGACTGTTTTATTTCGTCATTGTAAACAGAAGCTGTTTGAAGTCGGAAGTTTACATACACTTAGGTTGTAGTCAATAAAACTTGTTTTTCAAAAACTCCACAAATTTCTTGTTAACAAACTATAGTTTTGGCAAGTTGGTTAGGACATCTACTTTGTGCATGACACAAGTCATTTTTCCTACAATTGTTTACAGAAAGATTATTTCACTTATGATTCACTGTATCACGATTCCAGTGGGTCAGAAGTTTACATACACTAAGTTGACTGTGACTTTAAACAGCTTGGAAAAGTCCCAAAAATGATGTCATGGCTTTAGAAGCTTCTGATAGGCTAATTGACATCATTTGAGTCAATTGAAGGTGTACCGGTGAATGTATTTCAAGGCCTACCTTCAATCTCAATACTTCTTTGCTTGACATCATGGGAAAATCAAAATAAATAAATTGTAGACCTCCACAAATTTGATTCATCCTTGGGAGCAATTTCCAAACTCCTGAAGGTACCACGTTCATCTGTACAAACAATAGTCCGCAAGTATAAACACCATGGGACCACGCATCCATCATACCGCTCAGGAAGGAGATGCGGTCTGTCTCCTAGAGATTAACTTACTTTGTTGCGAAAAGTGCAAATCAAACCCAGAACAACAGCAAAGGACCTTGTGAAGATATTGGAGGAAACAGGTACAAAAGTATCTATATCCACAGTAAAACGAGTCCTATATTGACATAACCTGAAAGACCGCTCAGCAAGGAAGAAGCCACTGCTCCAAAACCGCCATAAAAAAGACAGACTACGGTTTGCAACAGCACATGTGGACATAGATCGTAAATTCTGGAGAAATGTCCTCTGGTCTGATGAAACAAAAATAGAACTGTTTGGCCATAATGACCATTGTTATGTTTGGAGGAAAAAGGGGGAGGCTTGCAAGCCGAAGAACACCATCCCAACCGTGAAGCACGGGGGTGGCAGCATCATGTTGTGGGGGTGCTTTGCTGCAGGAGGGACTGGTGCACTTCACAAAATAGATGGTATCATGAGTCAGGAAGGTAAAGCTTGGTCGCAAATGTGTCTTCCAAATGAACAGTAACCCCAAGCATACTACCAAAGTTGTGGCAAAATGGCTTAAAGACAACAAAGTCAAGGTATTGGAGTGGCCATCACAAAGCCCTGACCTCAATCCTATAGAAAATTTGTGAGCAGAACTGAAAAAGCATGTGCGAGCAAGGAGGCCTACAAACCTGACTCAGTTACACCAGCTCTGTCAGGAGGAATGGGCCAAAATTCACCCAACTTATTGTGTGAAGCTTGTGGAAGGCTACCCAAAACATTTGACCCAAGTTAAACAATTCTAGGGCAATGCTATTAAATACTAATTGAGTGTATGTAAACTTCTGACCCACTGGGAATGTGATGAAAGAAATAGAAGCTGAAATAAATCACTCTCTCTACTATTATTCTGACATTTCACATTCTTAAAATAAAGTGCTGATCCTAACTTTTACTAGGCTTAAATGTCAGGAACTGTGATAAACTAAGTTTAAATGTATTTGGCTAAGGTGTATGTAAACTTCAGACTTCAACTGTTTATATATATATATATTTTTTTTTAAAGTAGATTATTACTTTTTCAGTCAGAATGAGGAGGGGACCTGCGAGGCCCAGCGGTTCCAGTGTCAAATACATTGCAAGTTTTACATATCCTGGAAAGTTGTCTTGCAACAGGGTGATCAAATTAAGATCCTACACCTACACACACACACGTACCCTGGCACACACACACGAACCATGACACACACACGCACTCTCTTCCACAGCCCTGGGAGAAACACTGTTCATAATCACCTCCTACTCCTCTAGCAGGGGTCTCATGGGATGTTGTGTTACCATCCCCCAGAGATGTGTGCTTTGTGACACAGTGTAGTAGTCTACAGGGCATTACATGCTCTGTTTCCACCATGAGACATTATGCACAAGAGAGAGAGAGGGGGTGAGTAATAGGGAAGGAGAGAAAGTGGGAGGGAGGAACAGAAAGATGGATAGAGAAGCAGGGAGATGGAGAGAGTGATGGAAATAGGAAGGAAGAAAGAAAGATGTCTGATGCTACGTGTGGGGCACGGAGTTGGCATCTTGCTCTCATTCTCATCCTCTGCACCTCATTCGCTTCTTTGTCTTCCCCATCTCTCTCCTCTCTTCATATCTCTCTCTTTCCCCTGATAGCTCTATTCATTCTAGTTCTATCTGCAGTATTCAAGACTGTAAAGTTATTTAATAAGGGAGTCTGACAACGTTACTGCCGGTGTAAATGTCCAATGTTTACTTCTCCATTAGCAATCTCATACATAGTACATCCTGTGTCACACTGAATGATGTCCCCACACACACCCCACGTATAGTTCACTAGTTCCAGTGTAACATCCAGCCATCTACATCCCCGTTCTTTAATTTGAAAAGGACAACAATGTTTCACGTCACTGAATACATTCCACACACAAACACACCCACTTCCACCCCTACTCACCCCCCCAACCCCCCCCCCCCCCCCCCCCCAACCAGGCTGAGAACTTACTCCTGGACGCCGACATGAACATCAAGATTGCCGACTTTGGCTTCAGTAATGAGTTTGTCATGGGAAGTAAGCTGGACACGTTCTGCGGCTCTCCTCCCTACGCCGCCCCAGAGCTGTTCCAGGGGAAGAAGTACGACGGGCCCGAGGTGGACGTCTGGAGCCTGGGGGTCATCCTGTACACGCTGGTGTCAGGGTCGCTGCCCTTCGACGGTCAGAACCTCAAGGTGTGTGTGTATATGTGTGAGTGTATTAACTTTTAACCCTGACCTCCACTCTATGTCCCAATTCTTTCTACCCTTCTGTCATAAATGTGCAATTGCTTTAAAAGGAAAGCATTGTTGTAAGAATGGGGATAACTCCATCTAGCCGCTGCTTACCATGCTTACTGCATGGGGAAGAGGGCATGCTTACTGCATGGGGAAGAGGGCATGCTTACCATACTTGCTGCATATGGAAGTGGGCATGCTTACTGCATAAGGAAGAGGGCATGCTTACTGCATAGGGAAGAGGGCATGCTTACCATTATTACTGCATGGGGAAGAGGGCATGCTTACTGCATAAGGAAGAGGGCATGCTTACCATTCTTACTGGGTAGGGAAGTGGGCATGCTTACCATTCTTACTGCATAAGGAAGAGGGCATGCTTACTGCATGGGGAAGAGGGCAGGCTTATCATGCTTACTGCATAAGGAAGAGGGCATGCTTACTGCATAAGGAAGAAGGCATGCTTACTGCATGGGGAAGAGGGCATGCTTACTGCATAGGGAAGAGGGCATGCTTACTGCATAGGGAAGAGGGCATGCTTACTGCATGGGGAAGAGGGCATGCTTACCATGCTTACTGCACAGGGAAGAGGGCATGCTTACTGCATGGGGAAGAGGGCATGCTTACTGCATGGGGAAGAGGGCATGCTTACTGCATGGGGAAGAGGGCATGCTTACTGCATGGGGAAGAGGGCATGCTTACTGCACGGGGAAGAGGGCATGCTTACTGCACAGGGAAGAGGGCATGCTTACTGCACGGGGAAGAGGGCCCATGCTTACCATGCTTACTGCACAGGGAAGAGGGCATGCTTACTGCATAGGGAAGAGGGCATGCTTACCATGCTTACTGCATGGGGAAGAGGGCATGCTTACTGCATGGGGAAGAGGGCAGGCTTATCATGCTTACTGCATAAGGAAGAGGGCTGGGATATCTGTTTGGGCTCCTTGCGGTCAATTTGCAGTCGACAAATGATTTGTAATGATGTTCCGGCTCCCCAACCACCCGCTCAAGAAAATTGTCCCGCTGCTGAATCTTAGTTGATGATCCCTGGGATATTGGATGACTGTCATTCATATTCCATTAACCCAGTTCAACGTAACTTCAGTAGGTTTAGGTTACTACATGATACTCTAATGTTCCCTGTACCCATCATGAGGTTGCTACAACATAGCCTATGAATGAAACAACGTAGGTGCACACAGGTCAAGAGAGACAAATTGTAGTAATCAAGGTGACTGACAGTGACACATTCAATACCTCATTGCACACTCTTTCCTGCATCTGAGGGTGTGAGAGTGTGTTTTGGGGTAGCTGATTAATTGGGGGGATACCTTATCCCCTTCTGCATGTCCACCAACTGACCCGACCTTTAACCTCTCCTCTCTGTCTCCCCCTATAGGAGCTGAGAGAGCGTGTTTTAAGGGGTAAATACCGTATCCCTTTCTACATGTCCACCGACTGTGAAAACCTCCTCAAGCGTTTCCTGGTGCTCAACCCAGCCAAGCGCGGTACACTTGAGGTGAGGGAGGAAGGCCAAAATGTAAATATGTCTTTACGCTTATTACTTTTTATTTTTTACTACTCGCTACTACTTTACGTCCACCCCTCTCACACAGACTCCTTCCTGCTTTACATCCACCCCTCTCACACAGACTCCTTCCTGCTTTACGTCCACCCCTCTCACACAGACTCCTTCCTGCTTTACATCCACCCCTCTCACACAGACTGCTTCCTGCTTTACGTCCACCCCTCTCACACAGACTCCTTCCTGCTTTACATCCACCCCTCTCACACAGACTCCTTCCTCCTTTACATCCACCCCTCTCACACAGACTCCTTCCTGCTTTACATCCACCCCTCTCACACAGACTCCTTCCTGCTTTACGTCCACCCCTCTCACACAGACTCCTTCCTGCTTTACGTCCACCCCTCTCACACAGACTCCTTCCTGCTTTACGTCCACCCCTCTCACACAGACTCCTTCCTGCTTTACGTCCACCCCTCTCACACAGACTCCTTCCTGCTTTACGTCCACCCCTCTCACACAGACTCCTTCCTGCTTTACATCCACCCCTCTCACACAGACTCCTTCCTCCTTTACATCCACCCCTCTCACACAGACTCCTTCCTGCTTTACATCCACCCCTCTCACACAGACTCCTTCCTGCTTTACATCCACCCCTCTCACACAGACTCCTTCCTCCTTTACGTCCACCCCTCTCACACAGACTCCTTCCTGCTTTACATCCACCCCTCTCACACAGACTCCTTCCTCCTTTACGTCCACCCCTCTCACACAGACTCCTTCCTGCTTTACATCCACCCCTCTCACACAGACTCCTTCCTCCTTTACGTCCACCCCTCTCACACAGACTCCTTCCTGCTTTACATCCACCCCTCTCACACAGACTCCTTCCTGCTTTACGTCCACCCCTCTCACACAGACTCCTTCCTGCTTTACATCCACCCCTCTCACACAGACTCCTTCCTGCTTTACATCCACCCCTCTCACACAGACTCCTTCCTGCTTTACGTCCACCCCTCTCACACAGACTCCTTCCTCCTTTACGTCCACCCCTCTCACACAGACTCCTTCCTGCTTTACATCCACCCCTCTCACACAGACTCCTTCCTCCTTTACGTCCACCCCTCTCACACAGACTCCTTCCTCCTTTACGTCCACCCCTCTCACACAGACTCCTTCCTGCTTTACATCCACCCCTCTCACACAGACTCCTTCCTGCTTTACGTCCACCCCTCTCACACAGACTCCTTCCTGCTTTACGTCCACCCCTCTCACACAGACTCCTTCCTGCTTTACGTCCACCCCTCTCACACAGACTCCTTCCTGCTTTACGTCCACCCCTCTCACACAGACTCCTTCCTGCTTTACGTCCACCCCTCTCACACAGACTCCTTCCTGCTTTACGTCCACCCCTCTCACACAGACTCCTTCCTGCTTTACGTCCACCCCTCTCACACAGACTCCTTCCTGCTTTACGTCCACCCCTCTCACACAGACTCCTTCCTGCTTTACGTCCACCCCTCTCACACAGACTCCTTCCTGCTTTACGTCCACCCCTCTCACACAGACTCCTTCCTGCTTTACGTCCACCTCTCTCACACAGACTCCTTCCTGCTTTACGTCCACCCCTCTCACACAGACTCCTTCCTCCTTTACGTCCACCCCTCTCACACAGACTCCTTCCTGCTTTACGTCCACCCCTCTCACACAGACTCCTTCCTGCTTTACGTCCACCCCTCTCACACAGACTCCTTCCTCCTTTACGTCCACCCCTCTCACACAGACTCCTTCCTGCTTTACGTCCACCCCTCTCACACAGACTCCTTCCTCCTTTACGTCCACCCCTCTCACACAGACTCCTTCCTGCTTTACATCCACCCCTCTCACACAGACTCCTTCCTGCTTTACGTCCACCCCTCTCACACAGACTCCTTCCTGCTTTACGTCCACCCCTCTCACACAGACTCCTTCCTGCTTTACATCCACCCCTCTCACACAGACTCCTTCCTGCTTTACATCCACCCCTCTCACACAGACTCCTTCCTGCTTTACATCCACCCCTCTCACACAGACTCCTTCCTGCTTTACGTCCACCCCTCTCACACAGACTCCTTCCTGCTTTACATCCACCCCTCTCACACAGACTCCTTCCTGCTTTACATCCACCCCTCTCACACAGACTCCTTCCTGCTTTACATCCACCTCTCTCACACAGACTCCTTCCTGCTTTACGTCCACCCCTCTCACACAGACTCCTTCCTGCTTTACATCCACCCCTCTCACACAGACTCCTTCCTGCTTTACGTCCACCCCTCTCACACAGACTCCTTCCTGCTTTACATCCACCCCTCTCACACAGACTCCTTCCTGCTTTACGTCCACCCCTCTCACACAGACTCCTTCCTCTTTTACATCCACCCCTCTCACACAGACTCCTTCCTGCTTTACATCCACCCCTCTCACACAGACTCCTTCCTCCTTTACGTCCACCCCTCTCACACAGACTCCTTCCTGCTTTACGTCCACCCCTCTCACACAGACTCCTTCCTCTTTTACATCCACCCCTCTCACACAGACTCCTTCCTGCTTTACATCCACCCCTCTCACACAGACTCCTTCCTCCTTTACGTCCACCCCTCTCACACAGACTCCTTCCTGCTTTACGTCCACCCCTCTCACACAGACTCCTTCCTGCTTTACATCCACCTCTCTCACACAGACTCCTTCCTGCTTTACATCCACCCCTCTCACACAGACTCCTTCCTGCTTTACATCCACCTCTCTCACACAGACTCCTTCCTGCTTTACATCCACCTCTCTCACACAGACTCCTTCCTGCTTTACATCCACCTCTCTCACACAGACTCCTTCCTGCTTTACATCCACCTCTCTCACACAGACTCCTTCCTGCTTTACATCCACCCCTCTCACACAGACTCCTTCCTCCTTTACGTCCACCCCTCTCACACAGACTCCTTCCTGCTTTACGTCCACCCCTCTCACACAGACTCCTTCCTCCTTTACGTCCACCCCTCTCACACAGACTCCTTCCTGCTTTACGTCCACCCCTCTCACACAGACTCCTTCCTGCTTTACGTCCACCCCTCTCACACAGACTCCTTCCTGCTTTACGTCCACCCCTCTCACACAGACTCCTTCCTGCTTTACGTCCACCCCTCTCACACAGACTCCTTCCTGCTTTACGTCCACCCCTCTCACACAGACTCCTTCCTGCTTTACGTCCACCCCTCTCACACAGACTCCTTCCTGCTTTACGTCCACCCCTCTCACACAGACTCCTTCCTGCTTTACGTCCACCCCTCTCACACAGACTCCTTCCTGCTTTACGTCCACCCCTCTCACACAGACTCCTTCCTGCTTTACATCCACCTCTCTCACACAGACTCCTTCCTGCTTTACGTCCACCCCTCTCACACAGACTCCTTCCTCCTTTACGTCCACCCCTCTCACACAGACTCCTTCCTGCTTTACGTCCACCCCTCTCACACAGACTCCTTCCTGCTTTACGTCCACCCCTCTCACACAGACTCCTTCCTCCTTTACGTCCACCCCTCTCACACAGACTCCTTCCTGCTTTACGTCCACCCCTCTCACACAGACTCCTTCCTCCTTTACGTCCACCCCTCTCACACAGACTCCTTCCTGCTTTACATCCACCCCTCTCACACAGACTCCTTCCTGCTTTACGTCCACCCCTCTCACACAGACTCCTTCCTGCTTTACGTCCACCCCTCTCACACAGACTCCTTCCTGCTTTACATCCACCCCTCTCACACAGACTCCTTCCTGCTTTACATCCACCCCTCTCACACAGACTCCTTCCTGCTTTACATCCACCCCTCTCACACAGACTCCTTCCTGCTTTACGTCCACCCCTCTCACACAGACTCCTTCCTGCTTTACATCCACCCCTCTCACACAGACTCCTTCCTGCTTTACATCCACCCCTCTCACACAGACTCCTTCCTGCTTTACATCCACCTCTCTCACACAGACTCCTTCCTGCTTTACGTCCACCCCTCTCACACAGACTCCTTCCTGCTTTACATCCACCCCTCTCACACAGACTCCTTCCTGCTTTACATCCACCCCTCTCACACAGACTCCTTCCTGCTTTACGTCCACCCCTCTCACACAGACTCCTTCCTGCTTTACATCCACCCCTCTCACACAGACTCCTTCCTGCTTTACGTCCACCCCTCTCACACAGACTCCTTCCTGCTTTACGTCCACCCCTCTCACACAGACTCCTTCCTGCTTTACGTCCACCCCTCTCACACAGACTCCTTCCTGCTTTACGTCCACCCCTCTCACACCGACTCCTTCCTGCTTTACGTCCACCCCTCTCACACAGACTCCTTCCTGCTTTACGTCCACCCCTCTCACACAGACTCCTTCCTGCTTTACGTCCACCCCTCTCACACAGACTCCTTCCTCTTTTACATCCACCCCTCTCACACAGACTCCTTCCTGCTTTACATCCACCCCTCTCACACAGACTCCTTCCTCCTTTACGTCCACCCCTCTCACACAGACTCCTTCCTGCTTTACGTCCACCCCTCTCACACAGACTCCTTCCTGCTTTACATCCACCTCTCTCACACAGACTCCTTCCTGCTTTACATCCACCCCTCTCACACAGACTCCTTCCTGCTTTACATCCACCTCTCTCACACAGACTCCTTCCTGCTTTACATCCACCTCTCTCACACAGACTCCTTCCTGCTTTACATCCACCTCTCTCACACAGACTCCTTCCTGCTTTACATCCACCTCTCTCACACAGACTCCTTCCTGCTTTACATCCACCCCTCTCACACAGACTCCTTCCTCCTTTACGTCCACCCCTCTCACACAGACTCCTTCCTGCTTTACGTCCACCCCTCTCACACAGACTCCTTCCTCCTTTACGTCCACCCCTCTCACACAGACTCCTTCCTGCTTTACGTCCACCCCTCTCACACAGACTCCTTCCTGCTTTACATCCACCTCTCTCACACAGATTCCTTCCTGCTTTACATCCACCCCTCTCACACAGACTCCTTCCTGCTTTACGTCCACCCCTCTCACACAGACTCCTTCCTGCTTTACGTCCACCCCTCTCACACAGACTCCTTCCTCCTTTACGTCCACCCCTCTCACACAGACTCCTTCCTCCTTTACGTCCACCCCTCTCACACAGACTCCTTCCTCCTTTACGTCCACCCCTCTCACACAGACTCCTTCCTGCTTTACGTCCACCTCTCTCACACAGACTCCTTCCTGCTTTACATCCACCCCTCTCACACAGACTCCTTCCTGCTTTACGTCCACCCCTCTCACACAGACTCCTTCCTGCTTTACGTCCACCCCTCTCACACAGACTCCTTCCTGCTTTACGTCCACCCCTCTCACACAGACTCCTTCCTCCTTTACGTCCACCCCTCTCACACAGACTCCTTCCTGCTTTACATCCACCTCTCTCACACAGACTCCTTCCTGCTTTACGTCCACCCCTCTCACACAGACTCCTTCCTGCTTTACGTCCACCCCTCTCACACAGACTCCTTCCTGCTTTACGTCCACCCCTCTCACACAGACTCCTTCCTCCTTTACGTCCACCCCTCTCACACAGACTCCTTCCTGCTTTACGTCCACCCCTCTCACACAGACTCCTTCCTCCTTTACGTCCACCCCTCTCACACAGACTCCTTCCTCCTTTACGTCCACCCCTCTCACACAGACTCCTTCCTGCTTTACTTCCACCCCTCTCACACAGACTCCTTCCTCCTTTACGTCCACCCCTCTCACACAGACTCCTTCCTGCTTTACGTCCACCCCTCTCACACAGACTCCTTCCTCCTTTACGTCCACCCCTCTCACACAGACTCCTTCCTCCTTTACGTCCACCCCTCTCACACAGACTCCTTCCTGCTTTACGTCCACCCCTCTCACACAGACTCCTTCCTGCTTTACGTCCACCCCTCTCACACAGACTCCTTCCTGCTTTACGTCCACCCCTCTCACACAGACTCCTTCCTCCTTTACGTCCACCTCTCTCACACAGACTCCTTCCTGCTTTACGTCACTCCTGCCTGGATTCTACCTGTGTGGAGATGCATGGCATGCAGGGTTTGAAAACCACACCTGAATGTGGTCACACACATGCACATGCAAACATGCACACACTAATGCGTGCGCACACACACACCTCTTCCAACGGCTAAAGTAGATTTCCATCTGCTAGATGCACATGCACTTATTCACGCGCACACATACACACACACACGCACATACACACAGAACCCCCCCCCCCCCCCACACACACAGGCACATACAGTGCCTTGCGAAAGTATTCGGCCCCCTTGAACTTTGCGACCTTTTGCCACATTTCAGGCTTCAAACATAAAGATATAAAACTGTATTTTTGTGAAGAATCAAAAACAAGTGGGACACAATCATGAAGTGGAACGACATTTATTGGATATTTCAAACATACCCAAGAAGACTCTGGGCTGTAATCGCTGCTAAAGGTGCTTCAACAAAGTCTTGAGTAAAGTGTCTGAATACTTATGTAAATGTGAGATTTCAGTTTATTTTTTATTTTTAATACATTTGAAAAATGTTCTAAAAACCTGTTTTTGTTTCATCATTATGGGGTATTATGATGTCATTATGGGGTATTGTGTGTAGATTGATGAGGAAAAAAAGATTTAATCCATTAACGTAACAAAATGTAGAAAAAGTCAAGGGGTCTTAATACTGTATAGCCTAGGTTGACATATATTATATTAATATATAGCCTAGGTTGACATATATATAATATAAATATATAGCCTAGATTGACATATAATATTATATAAATATATAGCCTAGATTGACATATAATATATATATATATATATATATATATATATATATATATATATATATATATATATATATATATATATATATATATATATAGCATATTGCTTATATGGTTCCTATCCAATCCATTAATCCTATACAGATCTAAGTTCATAGGCGCAGGGACATGAGGTTAATGTGTCGTTTTTGTGTCCCTGTTATCAAATTGGGCCTGTAGAGTGGAAATGATAACGTGTGTTTGTCCTTCTCCCTCCTAGCAAATCATGAAGGACCGGTGGATAAACGCCGGCTGTGAAGAGGATGAGATGAAGCCCTTCGTGGAACCAGAAACGGACATCACGGACCAGAAGAGAATAGGTACACTGACTCGAGCACTCCTCTGTGTACCAGCCACTCCCATTTCTCTCCCTTGGATAGGTGTAAATAAACAGTGTGGTGGTGGAGCTTCCACCTTATAGGTTTGCAGACATCAACAGGAAGGGTTAGGGAGCGAATCAGGAACCATCTTTACATGTGTACAGTGTACCCATACTTATGAATATAGATAATGACTTTATGAATATATAAATGACTTTATTGACTATTAAAACCAGGAATGGGCAGCCTCCTGATGGAGAGTTGCTGAGTATACAGGCTTTTGTACCAGCCCTGCTCTAAACACAAAATGATTATACTAACCAAGGTCCTGAGGAGACGCCGATTAGTAGAATGCGGTGTGTTAAAGGTGGGCTGGAGCAAAAGCCTGCACGTCCGCTAGCTCTTCAGGAGGAAGGTTGGTTAATGCTGAAATAATAATAATAATAATAATAAAAAAACTGAAATTCAGAACTGAGACATACTAGATGGAATAGGACTATCTAGTTACACTTTGACCCCTGTAGGTACATGAATCAAATCAAATGTTATTGGTCACATATACACATAGTTAGAGGATGTTATTGGTCACATATACACATAGTTAGAGGATGTTATTGGTCACATATACACATAGTTAGAGGATGTTATTGGTCACATATACACATAGTTAGAGGATGTTATTGGTCACATATACACATAGTTAGAGGATGTTATTGCGAGTGTAGTGAAGTGCTTGTAAATGAAGATTTAAGTCACTTAGAACTCATGTGGTTCTATAGGTAGTATTCTCAATGCGTAACTATCAGATGACGAACTGTATCAGCTGTATCAGCTGCTAGGAACTCTTATTTGTTGGTTGGTTGCAGGAGGGAGTGGATAGGTTGGCACATGTATTAGGGGGAGCCTGCCTGTGTTGCGGGCTGCCTGGCATGCTGTGCCCAACGTGAGCGTGGCGGACCTGGATTGTTTTCAGACACCCACAGCCTAGCACTCCACTCAGACATGCACACAGTCATTAAAAAGCACACTTGACCACGCATTAACACAACCACACTCTGTAACACACAGTCATTAAAATGTATGTGTGCATGCACACACACACACACATACATGCACACAGATCCAGGAGTCGATACAGTCTGGCAGGCCTTGTTCTTTCCACTCGCACCCCGCTCTCCCTCACCCCATACATGTTGATGCCAGCATTGATCTGCTCCTACCATGCCCTCTGTCTGTTGATGCCAGCATTGATCTGCTCCTACCATGCCCTCACTCAGCACTGATGATAGAGAGAATGAGTTGTTGTTTCACCAGCCATCAGTGCTCTCTCTCTGTCTCTCTCTCTCTCTCTCTCTCTCTGATGTATGCAGTATGTTGTTGCTGTACATCCAATTTCCCCTTGTGGTATTAATACGGTTAATTAAATGAAATTCAAACACATTGCCCTCGCGGCTTAGTATTTTGGTTCCAAATAGGAAATGGGGATATATGTTCACACGGTCTCAGCCAATGGCGTTTTTAAAAAAATGATTGGTTAGAAACCACAAGGGAGAGACAGGAAAGTTGACAGAGGGTTTGTGTCAAAAGGGTATGGGCTGGATTTGAAGGCAGCATCCCTAACCGCTAGACAACCCCAGGCTGCAGCCTATCGGGTGTCTAATGCT
Organism: Oncorhynchus mykiss; assembly: GCF_057628025.1. Lineage (NCBI taxonomy): Eukaryota > Metazoa > Chordata > Actinopteri > Salmoniformes > Salmonidae > Oncorhynchus > Oncorhynchus mykiss. The sequence goes on from NC_143029.1 coordinate 9,982,773, forward strand.
AACAGCTGTCCTATCCCGCTCCTGTTCTCCTGCAGACATCATGGTGGGGATGGGCTACACTCGGGAGGAGGTGACTGAGTCTCTAACCAGGATGAAGTACGATGAGATCACCGCCACCTACCTGCTACTGGGAAGGAAGTCCACAGAGGTAAGGGGAGACCTAGCCATGTCTGAAAGTGCTGGCTCTAGCATGTATTAGTTCTTGGTCTTGGTTTCTGTCTGACATTTTTGGCAAGTGCAATTAAATGCAAAATACTGTACCTGAAGTGATTGTCTGCTTGGGTGATGCCGTCACTTTTTTGCGCTTTCAAAATGTCTCTCTTTCTTTTAAGATCTACTTTTTTAAATTAAAATAAATATATATATATATATTATTAACCCATCCTCTTCTGAGGACACAAATATATGTATCTGTTTTTACAGCTTTTTTTCTACATATACATACATTTTACATATCACATAGACCTCAGCTCTTTAATCCCACCCCTCAACCACCCTCAGCCCATCCCACCTATCACCATAGACCTCAGCTCTTTAATCCCACCCCTCAACCACCCTCAGCCCATCCTACCTATCACCATAGACCTCAGCTCTTTAATCCCACCCCTCAACCACCCTCACCTTCTAATCGTATATTATCCACAGATTGTGAGCTAAAGATGAACATTTTTCCTACGAGTATTATTATATTATATTATAGATTGATTGACTATGGCTTTCCAAATGTCCAAACACTGCTATTTGTAAGGAGACAACGGACATCCTTGTTTTTCTCCTCTTAACAGTTCAATACTTTTTGAGTAGTAACCATTATTTACTATTCTACACCTGGGGTTGCTGTACATAACTTTAACCCATTGTATAAGAGATTCACCGACATTAAAGTAGTCCAGGCATTTGTGTATAAATTCTAGTCGTACTTTATCAAACGCCTTTTCAAAATCTGCTATGAAGACCAGGACAGGTGTCTTTTATGTTTCATTGTCACATATTATCTCAAATATATTGTCCATGTAAAAAATCTGTCTGATCAGGATGAACAATATCTGGTAAAACCTTTTTATTCTACAGTGCCTTGCGAAAGTATTCGGCCCCCTTGAACTTTGCGACCTTTTGCCACATTTCAGGCTTCAAACATAAAGATATAAAACTGTATTTTTTTTGTGAAGAATCAACAACAAGTGGGACACAATCATGAAGTGGAACGACATTTATTGGATATTTTTAACAAATCAAAAACTGAAAAATTGGGCGTGCAAAATTATTCAGCCCCCTTAAGTTCATACTTTGTAGCGCCACCTTTTGCTGCGATTACAGCTGTAAGTCGCTTGGGGTATGTCTCTATCAGTTTTGCACATCGAGAGACTGACATTTTTTCCCATTCCTCCTTGCAAAACAGCTCGAGCTCAGTGAGGTTGGATGGAGAGCATTTGTGAACAGCAGTTTTCAGTTCTTTCCACAGATTCTCGATTGGATTCAGGTCTGAACTTTGACTTGGCCATTCTAACACCTGGATATGTTTATTTATGAACCATTCCATTGTAGATTTTGCTTTATGTTTTGGATCATTGTCTTGTTGGAAGACAAATCTCCGTCCCAGTCTCAGGTCTTTTGCAGACTCCATCAGGTTTTCTTCCAGAATGGTCCTGTATTTGGCTCCATCCATCTTCCCATCAATTTGAACCATCTTCCCTGTCCCTGCTGAAGAAAAGCAGGCCCAAACCATGATGCTGCCACCACCATGTTTGACAGTGGGGATGGTGTGTTCAGGGTGATGAGCTGTGTTGCTTTTACGCCAAACATAACGTTTTGCATTGTTGCCAAAAAGTTCAATTTTGGTTTCATCTGACCAGAGCACCTTCTTCCACATGTTTGGTGTGTCTCCCAGGTGGCTTGTGGCAAACTTTAAACAACACTTTTTATGGATATCTTTAAGAAATGGCTTTCTTCTTGCCACTCTTCCATAAAGGCCAGATTTGTGCAATATACGACTGATTGTTGTCCTATGGACAGAGTCTCCCACCTCAGCTGTAGATCTCTGCAGTTCATCCAGAGTGATCATGGGCCTCTTGGCTGCATCTCTGATCAGTCTTCTCCTTGTATGAGCTGAAAGTTTAGAAGGACGGCCAGGTCTTGGTAGATTTGCAGTGGTCTGATACTCCTTCCATTTCAATATTATCGCTTGCACAGTGCTCCTTGGGATGTTTAAAGCTTGGGAAATCTTTTTGTATCCAAATCCGGCTTTAAACTTCTTCACAACAGTATCTCGGACCTGCCTGGTGTGTTCCTTGTTCTTCATGATGCTCTCTGCGCTTTTAACGGACCTCTGAGACTATCACAGTGCAGGTGCATTTATACGGAGACTTGATTACACACAGGTGGATTGTATTTATCATCATTAGTCATTTAGGTCAACATTGGATCATTCAGAGATCCTCACTGAACTTCTGGAGAGAGTTTGCTGCACTGAAAGTAAAGGGGCTGAATAAATTTGCACGCCCAATTTTTCAGTTTTTGATTTGTTAAAAAAGTTTGAAATATCCAATAAATGTCGTTCCACTTCATGATTGTGTCCCACTTGTTGTTGATTCTTCACAAAAAAATAAAGTTTTATATCTTTATGTTTGAAGCCTGAAATGTGGCAAAAGGTCGCAAAGTTCAAGGGGGCCGAATACTGTCGCAAGGCACTGTATGTGCTATGCATTTCACCAGGATTGCCTGGAGGCCTCTTACACATTTCACCAGGATTACCTGGAGGCCTCTTACACATTTCATCAGGATTACCTGGAGGCCTCTTACACATTTCACCAGGATTACCTGGAGGTCTCTTACACATTTCACCAGGTTTTTCTAGAGCCTCTTACACATTTCACCAGGATTACCTGGAGGCCTCTTACACATTTCACCAGGATTACCTGGAGGCCTCTTACACATTTCACCAGGATTACCTGGAGGCCTCTTACACATTTCACCAGGATTTTCTGGAGGCCTCTTACACATTTCACCAGGATTGCCTGGAGGCCTCTTACACATTTCACCAGGGTTTTCTAGAGCCTCTTACACATTTCACCAGGATTACCTGGAGGCCTCTTACACATTTCACCAGGATTACCTGGAGGCCTCTTACACATTTCACCAGGATTACTTGGAGGTCTCTTACACATTTCACCAGGATTACCTGGAGGCCTCTTACACATTTCACCAGGATTACCTGGAGGCCTCTTACACATTTCACCAGGATTACCTGGAGGTCTCTTACACATTTCACCAGGATTACCTGGAGGCCTCTTACACATTTCACCAGGATTACCTGGAGGTCTCTTACACATTTCACCAGGGTTTTCTAGAGCCTCTTACACATTTCACTAAGTGTAAGAGGTCTCCAGTTTTTTTAAATGGACTGGATCATTATTTTGGCGGCAGGGTAGCCTAGTGGTTAGAGAGTTGGACTAGTAACCGGAAGGTTGCAAGTTCAAACCCCCGAGCTGACAAGGTACAACAAATCTGTCGTTCTGCCCCTGAACAGGCAGTTAACCCACTGTTCCTAGGCTGTCATTGAAAATAAGAATTAGTTCTTAACTGACTTGCCTCGTTAAATAAAGGTAAAATAAAAAATAAAATAAAATTATACTTACCACCTGGGTCCTGTTTCAGTAGTAATGAAATCAGACCCTCTTGAGTACCTGAAAGTCTATAATTTGTATAGGAGTAGTTAAAACATGCTAAAAAATGTATCTTTGAGTACAAATAATGGATCTTTGAGTACAAAAGGTCAGATATACTGACCTACCTCTACTGGTATATCATCAAGCCATGGTGTTTTTAAACACTAAAAGCATTTAATTGCCTCAAGAAGTTCCTCCTCTGTAAGTTGACCTTCACACAGGTCTTTCAGTACATTTGTTAATTTTACATTATTATTATTAGGAAATAAATCCTTACAGTTAACCTCATTCAGTGGAGATGGAGACTGAAAATAAAACATATGCTTAACATATAATATGGTGAATCATGGATGACTCCATTTGTAACTAGTTTCTGTAAATTATTTTTGGTAGCATTACTATGTTGAAGATTCAAGCAAAATGTAGTGCATTTTTCAACATTTTCCATCCAACACAACATGTGCGTTTCTCAATATGCACACTACCGCATTTCGAGCACGCAAACTGGAGCACACAATGGTCAGAGTATGGAACACGTACTCTGCACATATTTCGAAGGATGCATCGATGCACACTTCAACTAAATTCCCAGGATTGTTGATGTAATATGACACAACCATGTAAAACATGATGAAAAATCTCTTAAACAATAGCCAATTCGAGCTGAAGCAAGAGAAAATAAACTCTGGCTTCGGAGTGAACTGTTGCCAATTCATATCGCATATGTTGCCTGACTAGAATATTTTATCTTGATATAGTAATATGTACATACTATGTTAATTTAGCATATCTACCTGCCTATAATACCCACTGTAGTGTGCGTAGAGCGCAGGCTAACTGACAAAGAATTGGTAGCTAGCTAGATAGGCCAACGGTAAGCTACAAATTATTTATGGCTATCTACATTGCATTACAACATTAATTTTAGGTCGTTTTGTACATGTAAAAGTAGCTTGCTTCTCATATGTAAATTCTTATGCAGTTGTATGCATATTGAGAAACACACACTGAGTGACTTTTTGTCACAAAATGGCACAGATCTGCGCATAAAATACAGTAGAACTAATTTTAATCTGCAGTGTGATTTAACTGTAAGCTTTTCTTCTCTCCCCCTCTTTCCTAGTTGGAGGTCAGTGACTCCAGTTCTAGCAGTAATCTGTCTCTGGCCAAGGCGCGGCCCGCCAGCGAGCACAACAACAACGGCCAGTCTCCGGCCCACCTCAAGGCCCAGCGGTCCATCTCCGGCACCCAGAAACAGAGACGCTACAGCGACCAGGGTGAGAGGGTGGGAGAAGATGGCGCGGGGAGGAAGGGGGGATGTAAGTGGGACGGGATGAAGTAGGGAGAGCGAGGAAGAACCCATGAAAGGGGGAGATAAGAGACACAGGAGAAGGAGGGGAGATGCAGGGGAGGAGGAGGACACAGAGGAGAAGGAGGAGGGGAGGCAGTGAGAGGAGAAGGAGGAGGGAAGGCATTGAGAGGAGAAGGAGGAGGGGGGACATTGAGAGGAGGAGGAGGAGGAGTAAGGGGGTCATGAAGGAGGGAAAGGGGGATAAGTGTTATAGGAAGAGCGATGTGAACATCCAATGCACCACAGTTCTCATTGTAACTCCACACTCATCCATGTGTGTCTCTCCCTCCCTCCATCCAGCCGGTCCGTCCATTCCCTCGGTGGGCTACCCCAAGAGGAGCCAGACCACCTCGGATGACAACGGCGACCACAAAGAGGACGGGGGTGCCCAGCCACGGAAGTCAGTTTCACCAGGCGGGCGTGGTGGCAGCGGTGCCCCTGCCAGTCCCCTATTGGGTAACGCCAACAACCCTAACAAGGCCGACATCCCCGACCGCAAGAAGGGCTCCACCACACCCAGCGTGAGTACACCGAGAGTACACAGAATATGTATACACACGCATCCGCACACCAACCACTCACACACACACACACAAACTCACTCAGTCACTCACAAGGTTTTTGGGCTTGATGTCAATGTCTGTGTCTAAAATCTGTCTTGACTTCTACTTACTAAAACTATACACTGTGTACTAATCTTACTACATCCAGTGCCTTCGGAAAGTATTCAGACCCCTTGACTTTTTCCACATTTTGCTAAGTTACAGCCTTATTGGTTTAAATACATATACAAAAATATGCAATCTACATACAATACCCTATAATGACAAAGCAAAAACTGTTTTTTAGACATTTTTGCAAATTTATAATAAAAATATTAAAAAAACAGAAATACCTGATTTACATAAGTATTCAGACCCTTTGCTATGAGACTCGAAATTGAGCACAAATTCAATTGAGTTGACAGCGCAGGTCAGAGCAATAATCAACCCATGAGGTCGAGGAAGTTGTCCGTAGAGCTCAGATACAGGATTGTGTCGAGTCACATATCTGGGGAAGGGTACCAAAAAATGTCTGCAGCATTAAAGGTCCCCAAGAACACAGTGACATCCATAATTCTAAAATGGAAGAAGTTTGGAACCACCAAGACTCTTCCTAGAGCTGGCCGCCCGGCCAAACTGAGCAATCGGAGGAGAAGGGCCTTGGTCAGGGAGACAACCAAGAACCCGATGGTCACTCTGAAAGAGCTCTAGAGTTCCTCTGAGGAACTGCAGCACTCCACCAATCAGGCCTTTATGGTAAAGTGGCCAGATGGAAGCCACTCCTTAGTAAAAGGCACATGACAGCCCGCTTGGAGTTTGCCAAAAGACACCTAAAGGACTCTGACCATGAGAAACAAGATGCTCTGGTCTGATTAAACCAAGATTGAACTCTTTGGCCTCAATGCCAAGTGTCACCTATGGAGGAAACCTGGCACCATCCCTACAGTAAAGCATGGTGGTGGCAGCATTATGCTGTGGGGATGTTTTTCAGTGGCAGGGACTGGGAGACTAGTCAGGATCGAGGCAAAGATGAATGGAGCAAAGTACAGAGAGATCCTTGATGAAAACCTGCTCCAGAGCGCTCAGGACCTCAGACTGGGCGAAGGTTCACCTTCCAACAGCACAATGACCCTAAGCATACAGCCAAGACAATGCATGAATGGCTTTGGGACAAGTCTCTGAATGTCTTTGAGTGGCCCAGCCAGACCCCGGACTTGAACCCAATTGAACATGTCTGGAAAGACCTGAAAATAGCTGTGCAGCAACACTCCCCATCCAAGCTGACAGAGCTTAAGAGGATCTGCAGAGAAGAATGGGAGAAACTCTCCAAATACAGGTGTGCCAAGCTTGTAGCGTCATACCCAAGACTCGAGGTTGTAATCGCTGCCAAAGTTGCTTCAACAAAGTACTGAGTAAAGGGTCTGAATACTTACAAAAATGTGATATTTCATTTTTTTAATGTATATAAAATTTGCTTAAATGTATAAAAACCTGTGTTTGCTTCGTCATTATGGGGTTTTGTGATGTCATTATGGGGTATAGTGTGTAGAATGATGAGGGGAAAAAAAACATTTAGTCAATTTTCGAATAAGGCTGTAACGTAACAAAATGTGAGTCTTAATTAATACTGTATTGTATAGAACGTACTGTTTAGTACAAATGTATGCAGTAAGCAACAAATATCCACGTAATAGGCTCACCCACACTGAGAATACGTCATCTAAAGCGCAATTGCGTTGTTTCCCGCCATTTGTTGGCATCTAATTATCAGCTGATTCTTCAGCTGTTGTCAAACACACGTAGGTCTGAACATACCCTTCTCTTTGTCGAATGAGGTGCAGGGAATTCTACTAGATGAAAAGCTAAATGACTATGACATCCTGGCATTTAAAGAATACAATATTTTCAAATACAATCATTTCGCATACTCAATCAGCATACTATTTTAAATATAAGTATGGATATCTGGGTATGGATATTTGGCCACACACTCACTCACAGGGTAGCTTTTTTGGGCTTGATGATCAATGTCGAAGAGGGGTCGAGATAGTGTTTACAGCATTTGTACCGGGCCTCACAAGAAACATAGTGTTTACAGCATTTGTACCGGGCCTCACAAGAAACATAGTGTTTACAGCATTTGTACCGGGCCTCACAAGAAACATAGTGTTTACAGCATTTGTACTGGGCCTCACAAGAAACATAGTGTTTACAGCATTTGTACCGGGCCTCACAAGAAACATAGTGTTTACAGCATTTGTACTGGGCCTCACAAGAAACATAGTGTTTACAGCATTTGTACCGGGCCTCACAAGAAACATAGTGTTTACAGCATTTGTACTGGGCCTCACAAGAAACATAGTGTTTACAGCATTTGTACCGGGCCTCACAAGAAACATAGTGTTTACAGCATTTGTACTGGGCCTCACAAGAAACATAGTGTTTACAGCATTTGTACCGGGCCTCACAAGAAACATAGTGTTTACAGCATTTGTACTGGGCCTCACAAGAAACATAGTGTTTACAGCATTTGTACCGGGCCTCACAAGAAACATAGTGTTTACAGCATTTGTACTGGGCCTCACAAGAAACATAGTGTTTACAGCATTTGTACCGGGCCTCACAAGAAACATAGTGTTTACAGCATTTGTACTGGGCCTCACAAGAAACATAGTGTTTACAGCATTTGTACTGGGCCTCACAAGAAACATAGTGTTTACAGCATTTGTACCAGGCCTCACAAGAAACATAGTGTTTACAGCATTTGTACCGGGCCTCACAAGAAACATAGTGTTTACAGCATTTGTACCGGGCCTCACAAGAAACATAGTGTTTACAGCATTTGTACTGGGCCTCACAAGAAACATAGTGTTTACAGCATTTGTACCGGGCCTCACAAGAAACATAGTGTTTACAGCATTTGTACAGGCAGTATCTTCTCTTGTCATTTCTTTCTTTGGTTTATTTATTTATTTTTCTTTCTGTCTCTGTCTGTCACTATACTTCTCACCTTCCATCCTCACCCTCTCTCTCTCGCAATTAAATTGACGAAACCGTTGACACGCCAAAGCACAACGGTGACAACAAGCTTGTGTTAAAAAAAAAAAGAAACAGCAATACGGTTGCAGTTATGAATTCCTCTCTCTCTCTTTCACTCACTCCCTCCTTTCATCATCCTCTCTCCCTCCTTTCATCACCCTCTCTCTCTTTCACTCTCTCGCTTGCATCACCCTCTATCTTTCACTCTCTCTCTTGCATCACCTGCTCTCTTTCACTCTCTCCCTCCTTTCATCACCCTCTCTCTTTCACTCTCTTGCATCACCCTCTCTTTCACTCTCTCCCTCCTTTCACTCTCTTTCACTCTCTCCCTCCTTTCATCACCCTCTCTCTTTCACTCTCTTGCATCACCCTCTCTTTCACTCTCTCCCTCCTTTCATCACCCTCTCTCTTTCACTCTCTTGCATCACCCGCTCTCTTTCACTCTCTCCATCCTTTCATCACCCTCTCTCTCTTTCACCCTCTCCCTCCTTTCATCACCCTCTCTCTATTTCACCCTCTCCCTCCTTTCATCACCCTCTCCCTCCTTTCATCACCCTCTCTCTCTTTCACTCTCTCCCTCCTTTCATCACCCTCTCCCTCCTTTCATCACCCTCTCCCTCCTTTCATCACCCTCTCTCTTTCACCCTCTCCCTCCTTTCATCACCCTCTCTCTCTTTCACTCTCTCCCTCCTTTCATCACCCTCTCCCTCCTTTCATCACCCTCTCCCTCCTTTCATCACCCTCTCTCTTTCACCCTCTCCCTCCTTTCATCACCCTCTCCCTCCTTTCATCACCCTCTCCCTCCTTTCATCACCCTCTCTCTTTCACTCTCTCCCTCCTTTCATCACCCTCTCCCTCCTTTCATCACCCTCTCTCTTTCACCCTCTCCCTCCTTTCATCACCCTCTCTCTCTTTCACTCTCTCCCTCCTTTCATCACCCTCTCCCTCCTTTCATCACCCTCTCTTTCACCCTCTCCCTCCTTTCATCACCCTCTCTCTCTTTCACTCTCTCCCTCCTTTCATCACCCTCTCTCTTTCACCCTCTCCCTCCTTTCATCACCCTCTCTCTTTCACTCTCTCCCTCCTTTCATCACTCTCTCTCTCTCTTTTACTCTCGTTCACTCTCTCTCCTTTCACCACCCTCTCTCCTTCCTTTCATCATCCTCTCCCTCCTTTCACTCTCTCCCTCCTTTCATCACCCTCTTTCTCTCTCTCTCCCTCCAGACTAACTCCACATCAGGGGGCATGAGAAGGAGGAACACGTATGTGTGTAGTGAGAGGAACGCCTCGGACCGCCACTCTGTCATCCAGAACGGAAAAGAAAACAGGTGAGGCTCTGTTTGTCCCGTTGTCCCTCCTAGCCTGCAGCAGCTACATGCACCACCCTGACCACACTGTACAAGATTCAGGTCTTGAAGATGATGTTCTAGTTAAGGTTGTTGTTTTACTAAAGGAAGGCCCCGTTCTTCATCATCATCATTACACACACAGTGTTTTCTCTGTGAAATAGCCATGCTCAAAAAAAACATTGGTTTAGAATCACAGAGATGCTACATTGGGGCCTATTAATGTCCAGCTCAATAGAAATTACACTGTATATTTACCTTTAGTCATTGGCCTATTTGAAAGGACTCTCATAATTGGAACAGAGTAGTTGTGTCAGATACATTTTTAAAAAGCACATGTGAACGGCACTCTTGTGTTGTTCAACTCTGTGTTGTTCAAAAATACAAGAGATAAAATTTATAAATAAAATGGTATTTATCACATGCGCCGAATACAAGTGTAGACTTGACTGGGAAATGCTTACGGGCCCGTCCCCAACAATGCAGAGTTAAAAAGTAAGACAAATTAGCATAAACATTTTAAAGGAAATACTAACACAATAAAATAACAATAACGAGGCTAAATACAAGGGGTACTGGTACCGAGTCAATGTGCAGTGGTACAAGGCAGCTGAGGTAGTTGAGGTAATATGTACATATAGGCAGGGGTAAAAGTGACTAGGTAATCAGGGTAGACAATAAACAGAGTAGCAGCAGGGTATGTGAAGAGTGTTAAAGTGTGTGTGTGTGTGTGGCGTCAATATGCGTGTGTGTTTTAAGTGTGTGTGAGCATATAGTATGTAGTGCGTGTGTGTTGCAGTGTCAGTGTAGTATGTGTGAGTGTGTGGGTGAGTGTGCATAGAGCCGGTGCAAGAGAGTCAGTACAAATAGTCAGCGTGGCCATTTGATTAACTGTTCAGCAGTCTTATGGCTTGGGGGTAGAAGCTATTCAGGAGCCTTTTGGTCCCAGACTTGGCGCTCCTGTACCGCTTGCCTTGCAGTAGCAGAGAGAACAGTCTATGACTGTTCTGGAATCCATTTTTAGTGATGTGGACACTGAGGAACTTGAAGCTCTCGACCCATTCCACTACAGCCCCGTTGATGTGAATGCGGCGCCCCCCAGTTTCCTGTAGTCCATAATTAGCTTGCTTGTCATGCTGACATTGAGGGAGAGGTTGTTGTCCTGGTACTACACTGCCAGGTCTCTGACCTCCTCCCTTTTGGCTGGAGCATTGTCGTCAGTGATCAGGTCTAGCACCGTTGTGTCAACTGCAAACTTAATGACGGTGTTGCAGTCGTGCTTGGCCACGTAGTTGTGGGTGAACAGGGAATACAGGAGGGGACTAAGCACGCACCCTTGAGGGGCCCACGTGTTGAGGGTCAGCATGGTGGATGCGTTGTTGCCTACCCTCACCAGCTGGGGGCGGTCTGTCAGAAAGTCCAGGATCCAGCAGAGGGAGGTGTTCAGTCCCAGGGTCAGCTTAGTGATGAGCTTGGAGGGCACTATATTGTTGCACGCTGAGCTTGGTGGTCTGCTTGAAACATGTAGGTATTACAGGGTCAGAACGAGGTTAAAAATGGCAGTGAAGACTCAGCATTACAGCTGAGTACGCATCCTGGTAATCCGTCTGGCCCTGCAGCCCTGTGAATGTTAAGCTGTTTAAAGGTCTTACTCACACCGGCTATGGAGAGCTTGATCACACAGTTGTCCAGGAATGCTGGTGCGCTCAAGCATCGTTCAGTGTTGCTAGCCTCGAAGCGAGCATTTGAAGGCATTTAGCTCGTCTGGTAGGCTCACGTCACTGGCAAGCTCGCGGCTAGGTTTCCCTTTGTAATCCGTGATAGTTTTCAAGCCCTGCCACATCCGACGAGTGTCAGAGCAGATGTAGTAGGATTCGATCTTAGTCCTGTATTGACGCTTTCCATGTTTTATTTCTTATAAGCGTCCGGATTAGTGTCCCGCTCCTTGAAAGTGGCAGCTCTAGCCTTTAGCTCAGTGCGGATGTTGCCTGTAATCCATGGCTTCTGGTTGAGATATGTACTGGTCACTGTGGGGGTGTCGTCGTTGTCAATGCACTTATTAATGAAGCCGGTGACTGACGTGGTAAACTCCTCAACGTTATCGGACGATTCCCAGAACATATTCCATTCTGTGCTAGCGAAACAGTCCTGTAGCTTAGCATCCGCTTCATCGGACCAATTCTGTATTGAGTGCCTCATTGGTACTTCCTGTTTGAGTTTTTGCTTATAGACAGGAATCAGGACGGTAGAGTTATGGTCAGATTTTACAAATGGAGGGCGAGAGAGAGCTTTGTATGCGTCTCTGTGTGTGGAGTAAAGGTGATCTAGAGGTTTTTTTTCGTCTCTAGATGCACAGGTGACATACTGGTTGAGATTAGTGAAAACAAATTTACGTTTCCTGCATTAAAATCACTGGCCACTAGGAGCGCCACCTCTGGGTGAGCATTTTCTTGTTTGCTTATGGCCCTATAAAGCGCGTTGATTGCGGTCTTAGTGCCAGCATTTGTTTGTGGTAGTAAGTAGACAGCTACGAAAAATATAGATGAAAACTCTGTTTGTAAATATTTTGAACAAAAAGTTGGAACGCAACAATTTACAGTTCATGTCAGGAAATAAGTCAATTGAATTAAATTCATTGGGCCCTAATCTATGGATTTCACATGGCTGAGAATACAGATATGCATCTGTTGATTACAGATACCTTTAAAAAAAAAGATAGGGACTTGGATCAGAAACCAGTCAGTATCTGGTGACCACCATTTGCCTCATGCAGCGCGACACATCTCTTTCGCGTATAGTTGATCAGGCTGTTGATTGTGGGCTGTGAAATGTTGTCCCACTCCTCTTCAATGGCTGTGCAAAGTTGCTGGATATTGGCGAGAATTGGAACTCGCTGTCGTATACGTCGATCCTGAGCATCCCAAACGTGCTCAATGGGTGACATGTCTGGTGAGTATGCAGGCCATTGAAGAACTGGGACATTTTCAGCTTCCAGGAATTGTGTACCGATCCTTGCAACATGGGGCCGTGCATTGTCATGCTGAAACATGAGGTGATGGAGGTGGATAAATGGCACGACAATGGGCCTTAGGATCTAGTCACGGTATCTCTGAGCATTGAAATCATCAATAAAATGCATTTGTGTTTGTTGTCCCTAGCTTATGCCTGCCAATACCATAACCCCTCCACCACCATGGGGCACTCTGTTCACAACGTTGACATCAGCAAACCGCTCGCATACACATGGTCTGTGGTTGTGAGGCTGATTGGACATACTGAAAATGATGTTGGATGCGGCTTATGGTAGAGAAATTAACATTCAATTATCTGGCAACAGCTCTGGTGTATATTCCTGCACTCAGCATGCCAATTGCACGCTCCATCAAAACTGGGGCGTTGTGTGACAAAACTGAACATTTTAGGGGCCTTTTGTTACCAGCACAAGGTGCAGCTGTGTAATAATCATCATGCTGTTTAATCAGCTTATTGATATGCCACACCTGTCAGGTGGATGGATTATCATGACAAAGGAGTAATGCTCACAAACAGGGATGTAAACAAACTTGTTCACAGAATTTGAGAGAAATAAGCTTTTTCTGTATATGGAACATTTTAGAGATATTTAATTTTTTAAGACTTTACATGTTGCGTTTATATTTTTGTTCAGTATAGTATGGTCTACAGCTTATTATGAGGTATTGCGCATCAGCTGTTGTTAACAAAGAGACATACACCACTTCCCCTCTGAGTTTGCCCGACGTTGCCGTTCTGTCCTGCTGATGATGTATTAAAGAAAACAGCTGGATGTATATTATCCATGTCCTCTGAGAAGAATAGGATATTCCAGTTCTTCAGATCACGTTGATAGGATAATCTCGAATGAAGCTTGTCCAGTTTACTCTCCAGTGATTGCACGTTTGCCAATAGAACGGAGAGTAGAGGCGGGTTACTTGTTGAAGTGTTCTGACAACAAATCTGAGAAATTTGTTGAGATTAAAATAGACTATGCCAAGAGAATCTTGAGGATGAAAAGTGCTTGGAAGGTTGGTGTTCAGTATGTGTTTTGAATTTATACACATGGTTACAAGAGGGTTTAAAACGTTCTTTGACCTCGGTCGGTCTGCAGCGGTCAAAGCCTTTGATCTCTCTCTGTCGGAGATGTTCATTAGGCACCGAACATAAGAAAATGTAGTTGAACAGGGAGGTAGTTACACTTGTACTCTAAGAAGCGCTCATTTTGTTTTACATGGTGACTTGTGTTACCATGGCAATTAAATTTGAGTGCTCAGATTGGTCACCAAGATTACTTTTTGAATGATTCATTCACGACATTCACACAGGAAATTAGTGCAAAGCGACATTGCGATACACTGATCCAATTCCCCTCAATTATAAATAAAACCGATATGTATCGAGGACTGAGGGGGTGGACACAGCAGATTGATAGACACTCATATGCAGTCCACAATCCACATCCTTTGACCATCCAGTGCAACCCAATACAGAGACAGTCACCACTGCCAAGAAGGCTCCCTTCAACTTCGTCTAACTATCTATCTACAGTACATTCATTCAAGGGAGCATTGCTTCCTCTTCTGTCCTCTTTTTTATCTTATGAAGTTTGACTCTTTTTATGCCCTCAATGCTTTATTAAAACCCACTTGTTTTGCTCTGGCCCTGTGGCCTTTTTCGCCGCACTTCACCTCCTGTCCTCCGGGGGGCAGCATGAGTGAAATGTCGGCAGCCTGTGCAACTAGCCCCTCTGCCTACGCCAAGGCCCTCACCGTCTCCTCAGCCTCGGTCCGCCTGCGCCACCAGAAGGCCGCGTCCCTGTCGGCTTCGGGCCACACCTGCCGCCAAACGCTGCCACCTACCGATGGCGACTTCTTCAGGCCTAAGTAAGGGGCTTCCCACCCTGCCTCCCAGGGGTTCAACCAGGGGTCCTCCTCTTCCCAGGGGCCACGTTATGTCTGTCTGCTCGTCTCTCTAACCTCGATTTTCCATCCCCCTCTATGTCCCCACTTTTTCTCTCTAGCGCCCTCTGACCAATCTGAATATTTCCCTCCCCAACACTCATCCCGTGTATCTGCCCTCTTCTCATTCCGTTAGCTCCACCCCCAAAGCATTTTTTTCTTAACACAGAGAAGGATTGTGTCCTCTCTCTTCCCACTAACTTACCCCAGTGTCTTTGGTCCAAAGTAGTGCTAGCCAAATCTCACCTGACAAACAAAATCCCTAATGGAGCAAAGATGAGTAGGATTGTGTCCTCTCTCTTCCCACTAACTTACCCCAGTGTCTTTGGTCCAAAGTGGTGCTAGCCAAATCTCACCTGACCAACAAAATCCCTAATGGAGCAAAGATCAGTAGCTGCATTAAGGTAATTGGCCCTAATATCCTAAAACTCTGTTTAGGTTCCCTTTAACTCTTTAGTCAACTAAACAATAAAAACGTGTGTTTCATCATGATGTGGTTGATAAAGTCGTAGCTAACCAAAACCAACCGACTTGACATCTGCTGCTCTTTCAGGTAAGAGATGTGAAATGGTATTGTTTCAGGTAGTATCGGTACTCGTTCACACAGAACAGGGTGATGGTGTCCCCTCTTTTGAATGTAAATAACCTGGAACCTTGTCTGCTTTAGCCAACTCTTTGGCTTGCGAAGAAAACAGGCCGTGACCCAGGCTAAAATATGTGGTCTTGCCTCTTAATTTCCCTTTCCTCCACCCACGTTTCCTCCCCAGCACGTCGACGACGTCTGGCCAGCGGAACCCCGGTGGCTCCTCCACCCACAGCATCAGCAGCGGCGCCACGCCCCCCGACAGGCTGCGTTTCCCCCGCGGCACAGCCAGCCGCAGCACCTTCCACGGCGGCCAGCTGCGCGAGCGTCGCACGGCCACCTACAACGGCCCGCCGGCCTCACCCACACTGTCGCATGACGCCACGCCCCTCTCGCAGTCCCGCAGCCGAGGCACCACCAACCTCTTCACCAAGCTCACCTCCAAACTCACGCGCAGGTAAGCCAAAGCCACACACGGTATCCCCGAAACAATCGGAATAAACCACGGTATGCAGTTTTCAGCCCTGGGGTTTGAGATCTGTACTTTTTGGTTTCTTCACTAGCCTGTATAATATGAATTTATCCATACCCTATTTCACTCGTGATTCTTTAAGAAGGAACAATAGTAATGGTGTTAACTCTGCCATGGTTCGTTCATCAAATGCTTTTTTGACGTTTTTTGGGGGATACACAGAACATTTGGTTTGTGGCAAACACAGGCTTAGGAGATATTACGCGTTTTGTTCTATGAGATAATCTTCATCAGCTGACGTCATTTTTTGTGCATTTTTAAGCATTTATGTTTTTTTTTTTTTTCTTTCTTTCTTTCTTTTTTTTACCTTTATTTAACTAGTCAAGTCAGTTAAGTATAAATTCTTATTTACAATGACGGCCTACAATGTTTGATATCTCTCTCTTCTCTTTGAAGTCCTGCACATTTGTTTATACATTTTTCACCCCCCTCCTCGGTAAGAATAGTCTTCTATCTCAGAATCAATATTAGCTCCAGGTTGTTCTACATTTTAGCCAGAATTATATTTGGATTATGTCTCAACGCTCTGTCATATGCAAAATGGCTTCATTACTTTTTGGGGCTTTTTATTTATTAGACTAATAAAGACCCTCAAGTTTAATCTGAAAAGTAATTTAACATTTAAGTATTCTTTAATGCATTCATTGAATGTTTTTTTTTCTCACACTTTATCCTTTCCGTAGCTGCTGTTCAGGTTTTTCTTGGAACAGATTTGAACACCTTAGCTCTATAATAATACTATTCTAGGGAAGCTGCTATTACCCATTATCCAAGCTGTCTGCAATCTGCCAGTAGCAGATGCTAGCAGCCAAGCTCAGACAAGATGTCTCAGCTACTGATCTTTATTATGCTGCCCCCCCCCCCCCAAAAATGGAAATGTCAAACGATTTTCTAATTTGATTCTTTAAAAATAGAAAGAATTTTTAGTACAACTTTTGACTTGGTATATTTCTTATTTCTTTTTTTTATTTTTTTTTATAGAAACAAGTCATTCAGGTTTACCAAAAGGTAGGATGACCCCACCAATTGGCTTGGTGTGCAATTAATCAGAAACACTTAACTAATTGGTTAACTGTGTGGACTTTTTAACCCTGTGTGGACAAAGAGCTTTATTAAAATGCCTGAAACTGACTGACCTCTTGGCTCCATGAGCCCTAATCACAGTACAATTGAGCATGTCTAAGACCTTTTATGTTTTCTTATCGGTGTTTGAGTTTAACCAGCCTAAAGACTCTACTAATCACCCATGCATGGCTCTCTACTGAGCTGGTCTGTGCACAATCACTAATGGGAATGCTTGACAAATGTTTATTTATTGTTTAAGGTCTTGTGTCGGTTTTACATGTGCATATGTCTGCACAACTACTGTACCATACAATGCCTTCATGACTGTACATCAAATGCATACAAGTTGGTAAAAAGGTGGTGGTAGCCATTTTCTAATTTGGCAGTAGCTAGCATGATGGTGTTCAGGCAGAACCCTCACTTTTGGTGACTTTTATTATTTTAATGAAGATGTTACCACACTTTATGAATCAATTAATTTAGGGGTACTCTAAGGGGTCAGTTCTATGCCCTATGGAAATACATTTTTACCCCCAAAAAATGTATTTTGTCATTTGTAATCCTACTGAAAACAACATTCTTTAGTAGAAGCATTTTATGAGCTAGCCTGTACTTTTTTTACCTTTCATCTCGGACGCAAGGGACCCACTGTATTTTTTTCTTCATTTTTCTTCTTGGACAAGGTAACAAACTTCTTGGTTGTGTAATTTAGGGTACCCTACTGGGCTCTAAATGTGGCTGCCGTTCGAGATGATGATTGAGAGGTGTTTCGTTGCAGGACGAAGTTCAGGTACCAAATCCACAAAACTGTAGAGAATTCCTCCCCGTCGTCTCTCTTCACGCATTGGTGTCCCTGAAAGCTATCCAAGCTATGGAACTTGTCCATCAATTTTTCCTTGATTTGCCCTTATCCACCTGGCTAAGCAACTTGTCCCTCAATTTCTCCTTGACTTGCTAGATGATAGCCCAGCCCTTATCCTAGCCCAGTCCCTATCCTAGAACTGGTAGATGATAGCCCAGCCCCTATCCTAGAATTGGTAGATGATAGCCCAGTCCCTATCCTAGAACTGGTAGATGATAGCCCAGCCCCAATCCTAGAACTGGTAGATGATAGCACCTGTCCCAGAACTGGTAGATGATAGCCCAGCCCCTATCCTAGAACTGGTAGATGGTAGCCCAGCCCGAATCCTAGAACTGGTAGATGATAGCCCAGCCCCAATCCTAGAACTGGTAGATGGTAGCCCAGACCCTATCCTATAACTTTTACCACAAGGACAAGTTATAAGATAAATAACTGCCTTAGTGGAGCATGTAATAACACCTTTGAAAGGGATTGATTTCCCTGTTTGTGGGTGTTTGAAGGATCTACATTTATAAGTGCCATTGCATTGAGCACAGCCATTACACTTTTAATTTCCGTCCAGTAGGGGCGCAAATAGAACTGGTAGATGATAGCCCAGCCCCTATCCTAGAACTGGTAGATGATAGCCCAGCCCCTATCCTAGAATTGGTAGATGATAGCCCAGCCCCTATCCTAGCCCAGCCCCTATCCTAGAACTGGTAGATGATAGCCCAGCCCCTATCCTAGAACTGGTAGATGATAGCCCAGCCCCTATCCTAGAACTGGTAGATGATAGCCCAGCCCCTATCCTAGAACTGGTAGATGATAGCCCAGCCCCTATCCTAGAACTGGTAGATGATAGCCCAGCCCCAATCTTAGAATTGGTAGATGATAGCCCAGCCCCTATCCTAGAACTGGTAGATGATAGCCTAGCCCCTATCCTAGAATTGGTAGATGATAGCCCAGCCCCAATCCTAGAACTGGTAGATGATAGCCCAGCCCCAATCCTAGAACTGGTAGATGATAGCCCAGCCCCAATCCTAGAACTGGTAGATGATAGCCCAGCCCCAATCCTAGAACTGGTAGATGATAGCCCAGCCCCAATCCTAGAACTGGTAGATGATAGCCCAGCCCCTATCCTAGAACTGGTAGATGATAGCCCAGCCCCAATCCTAGAACTGGTAGATGATAGCACCTGTCCCAGAACTGGTAGATGATAGAATGTGTGACTTGCTTTGCTTTTGTCCACTCACTCTTATATTATACTAAATCACATACAGATGGAACGGACAGATGCTGATATACTGGGCTATAGGGAAATAGCCAGTTCCAGACAGGCATACAGAGTAGTAACTCTTAGAATCAGTTCCAAAGGGCCTTTTGATGCTCTGCAGTTCACCGCAGTCTAGCTCTATTAACAACCATTTCTAGTGTCCTGCCTCTCTTCAGGGGGACCCCACCAGGTCTAGTGTCCTGCCTCTTCAGGGGGACTCCACCAGGTCTAGTGTCCTGCCTCTTCAGGGGGACTCCACCAGGTCTAGTGTCCTGCCTCTTCCAGGGGGACTCCACCAGGTCTAGTGTCCTGCCTCTTCAGGGGGACCCCACCAGGTCTAGTGTCCTGCCTCTTCAGGGGGACCCCACCAGGTCTAGTGTCCTGCCTCTCTTCAGGGGGACCCCACCAGGTCTAGTATCCTGCCTCTCTTCAGGGGGACTCCACCAAGTCTAGTGTCCTGCCTCTCTTCAGGGGGACTCCACCAGGTCTAGTGTCCTGCCTCTTCAGGGGGACTCCACCAGGTCTAGTGTCCTGCCTCTCTTCAGGGGGACTCCACCAGGTCTAGTGTCCTGCCTCTTCAGGGGGACTCCACCAGGTCTAGTGTCCTGCCTCTCTTCAGGAGGACTCCACCAGGTCTAGTGTCCTGCCTCTTCAGGGGGACTCCACCAGGTCTAGTGTCCTGCCTCTCTTCAGGAGGACTCCACCAGGTCTAGTGTCCTGCCTCTCTTCAGGAGGACTCCACCAGGTCTAGTGTCCTGCCTCTTCAGGGGGACTCCACCAGGTCTAGTGTCCTGCCTCTCTTCAGGAGGACTCCACCAGGTCTAGTGTCCTGCCTCTTCAGGAGGACTCCACCAGGTCTAGTGTCCTGCCTCTCTTCAGGGGGACTCCACCTTGTCTAGTGTCCTGCCTCTCTTCAGGGGGACTCCACCAGGTCTAGTGTCCTGCCTCTCTTCAGGAGGACTCCACCAGGTCTAGTATCCTGCCTCTCTTCAGGGGGACTCCACCAGGTCTAGTGTCCTGCCTCTCTTCAGGAGGACTCCACCAGGTCTAGTGTCCTGCCTCTCTTCAGGGGGACTCCACCAGGTCTAGTGTCCTGCCTCTTCAGGAGGACTCCACCTTGTCTAGTGTCCTGCCTCTCTTCAGGGGGACTCCACCAGGTCTAGTGTCCTGCCTCTTCAGGAGGACTCCACCTTGTCTAGTGTCCTGCCTCTCTTCAGGGGGACTCCACCAGGTCTAGTGTCCTGCCTCTCTTCAGGGGGACTCCACCAGGTCTAGTGTCCTGCCTCTCTTCAGGGGGACTCCACCAGGTCTAGTGTCCTGCCTCTCTTCAGGGGGACTCCACCAGGTCTAGTGTCCTGCCTCTCTTCAGGGGGACTCCAGTCCATCCAGCCCATATGGAGCACATGTGGGATGTGTGAAATGTACTCTTCAGCCTGAAATGTCCCTACTTACCTGAGCAAATAGCTAGCTTTTCACATGGCGCCGACTGTTAAGACTCTCCAGGAGAGTGGTCACGTGTGCTAGCAAGGCAGAGGTCACGAGTTCGCGCTGTTGGGCCAAATCGTGAGGAAGTGGTACTCACTAAGCAAGCAGCGTGACATCATCTTTACACAGAGATAGGGCTCCTTCTGTTTAAGCATCAAACAAACCCTCCTCTCTCTCTCTCTTTCTCCTTGTCTTTTCTCACACAGCCAACTAGGCCCAGCACTCCCATCTGCATGACTCCAACTGAATCTTCTTAGATGTGTTTGTTTCTTCTGTGTACGAGAGTGTGTGTGTGTGTCTGTCTGTGTGAGAGGGTTTGGTGTGTGTGTGTGGGTCTACGTCGATCTGCACTTGATTGTGTGAATATTCCTTAAAGTCATATCTATGTATCTTTAATGTGTCTTGCATCTTTTCATCTGAATACACACATTGCTGCCTGCACGCCTCGACCAAAATTCTCTATAAATGGACCGAGAATGTACATGGTAATAGAGCTGAATGCCAACAGGAAGTTCAACACTGACCCACAGCATCTGACGGGGTGCTTTCGTTTCATTACACCTTACAGAACTTCTCTGCTGTTAATCTTATAGTTCTACTGGTGGTGTGACATGTCCAGCTACCAGACCTGCCATTAGAAATGGTCCTGGTGTAGATAGAGGTTAACACAGCCTTCCTGTCAATAGAAATGGTCCTGGTGTAGATAGAGGTTAACACTGCCAATACAGAATATTTTCCGGTCTGTTTTCATCTCTCTCGCTCTCCTTTCTTAATATCTCAAATTAAAAAGCTTTTTTTCCCCACCTGCTGTATCAGTACTTTGGATACGCTCCCTTTTTTCCCCACCTGCTATATCAGTACTTTTGATACGCTCCCTTTTTTCCCCAGCTGCTATATCAGTACTTTGGATACGCTCCCTTTTTTCCCCACCTGCTGTATCAGTACTTTGGATACGCTCCCTTTTTTCCCCACCTGCTGTATCAGTACTTTTGATACGCTACCTTTTTTCCCCACCTGCTATATCAGTACCTTTGATACGCTCCCTTTTTTCCCCACCTGCTATATCAGTACTTTTGATACGCTCCCTTTTTTCCCCACCTGCTATATCAGTACTTTTGATCCGCTCCCTTTTTTCCCCGCCTGCTATATCAGCACTTTTGACACGCTCCCTTTTTCCCCACCTGCTGTATCAGCACTTTTGATACGCTCCCTTTTTCCCCCACCTGCTATATCAGCACTTTTGATACGCTTCCTTTTTCCCCCACCTGCTATATCAGTACTTTTGAGCCGCTCCCTTTTTTCCCCACCTGCTGTATCAGTACTTTTGATCCGCTCCCTTTTTTCCCCACCTGCTATATCAGCACTTTTGATCCGCTCCCTTTTTCCCCCACCTGCTGTATCAGTACTTTTGATACGCTCCCTTTTCCCCCCACCTGCTATATCAGTACTTTTGATCCGCTCCCTTTTTCCCCCACCTGCTGTATCAGTACTTTTGATCCGCTCCCTTTTTTCCCCACCTGCTATATCAGTACTTTTGATACGCTCCCTTTTTTCCCCACCTGCTATATCAGTACTTTTGATACGCTCCCTTTTTTCCCCACCTGCTATATCAGTACTTTTGATACGCTCCCTTTTTTCCCCACCTGCTATATCAGCACTTTTGATACGCTCCCTTTTTTCCCCACCTGCTATATCAGTACTTTTGATCCGCTCCCTTTTTTCCCCACCTGCTGTATCAGTACTTTTGATCCGCTCCCTTTTTTCCCCACCTGCTATATCAGTACTTTTGATACGCTCCCTTTTTCCCCCACCTGCTATATCAGTACTTTTGACACGCTACCTTTTTTCCCCACCTGCTATATCAGCACTTTTGATCCGCTCCCTTTTTCCCCCACCTGCTGTATCAGTACTTTTGATACGCTCCCTTTTTCCCCCACCTGCTATATCAGTACTTTTGATCCGCTCCCTTTTTTCCCCACCTGCTGTATCAGTACTTTTGATCCGCTCCCTTTTTTCCCCACCTGCTATATCAGTACTTTTGATACGCTCCCTTTTTTCCCCACCTGCTATATCAGTACTTTTGATACGCTCCCTTTTTTCCCCACCTGCTATATCAGTACTTTTGATACGCTCCCTTTTTTCCCCACCTGCTATATCAGCACTTTTGATACGCTCCCTTTTTTCCCCACCTGCTATATCAGTACTTTTGATCCGCTCCCTTTTTTCCCCACCTGCTGTATCAGTACTTTTGATCCGCTCCCTTTTTTCCAAACCTGCTATATCAGTACTTTTGATACGCTCCCTTTTTCCCCCACCTGCTATATCAGTACTTTTGATACGCTACCTTTTTTCCCCAGCTGCTATATCAGCACTTTTGACACGCTCCCTTTTTCCCCCACCTGCTATATCAGTACTTTTGATACGCTCCCTTTTTAACTGGATTGTAAGATCTGATTTCCTTTCCCTTCTCTCTTTCTATCTGTTCTATCATGCCCCCCCCCCCCCCCATATCCAAGAGGCCCGGCAGAGTTTGAGAGAAACGGGAGGTTGGAGAGCTCAAGGTGAGATGAGATGCCTAACATCCTCTGTGTTTACTTCCATCTCACCCACAACCCCATGTATTTTTTTTATTAAATATTTTTATTTAGCTGTACAGTCAACCCAGCCCTCTGCTTAGACACGCTGGGTCTCCACTCCAGGCGAGCCTAGGGATTTGGGGCCTATCTGGATCAGATAGATTACTCTTATCTCTTCAGCTACACACGGTGCTGAAGGTGTACACTGTTATCTGTGTAGACATACTGTCATACAGGCTTCCATAGGACCTTTATTTCTCAAAGTAGACTTTCTCACCTGCAGTGTGGATAGGAGTCCAGCAGAGGACAACTCTGACTCTCCCTACATTTTTCACTCCTTTTTTTCTCGCTGACATCTTGTGATGAAACTCGCGGTAATGGCAACAGATTAGAATTTTAGTCCATGGCATTACCTTGTCCATTTAGAACTGTTCTGGTTGAAGATAATGCTCTTTCCCATGTGTTGTAATTGTTTTGAGTAGTTGAGAATGTAAATATCGTCTGCCTTGCCTGCATGCAGAACTGAAGTCTGCATTGTTTTGTGCCTGTCGCTAGATGTAATGTGAAATTGCTTTGTTTTGTGTGTTTGCTGCATGACTGCCTGTTGAAAGAACACAAGAGCGCCCCCTGCATGGTGGTGGGGTGTAAATGCATGAATTATGTTAAAATGACTTGAGAATCTGTCAGCACTGACTCCTTGTGTTGTGACTCTGATGTTGTACCATGTAAGATCTTCACAGGTAGACATGTCTGAACAGGGTGACCCAGTACGCACATTCAATCTTGTTACATATTCAGTCACACTGATGCATTCATGTAAAACTCACTTCTGCCGAGACACACTCCTCTAACTACACATACCCACACTCACCCTCAATCCCCCACCCACACTCACCCTCAATCCCCCACCCACACTCACCCTCCATCCCCTACCCACACTCACCCTCCATCCCCTACCCACACTCACCCTCCATCCCCCACTCACCCTCCATCTCCCATTACCACATCTCTAACTAACTCTCCTCTTTCCCCTGTCCTCTGTGCTCACCTCCTCTCTATCCCCTCCTCTCCCCTTCTCTCCTCTTGCCCCTGGCAGTCGCAACATGTCAGGTGATCAGAAGGAGGACCAGCAGCAGCTCCAGCAGCATCCTCAGCCCCCTCACGGCCAACACCCCAAGGACACCAAGCCGCGCTCCCTCCGCTTCACCTGGAGCATGAAGACTACATCGTCCATGGAGCCTCACGACATGATGCGCGAGATCCGCAAGGTGCTGGACGCCAACAACTGCGACTACGAGCAGCGCGAGCGTTTCCTGCTGCTGTGCGTGCACGGAGACGGCCACGCTGAGAGCCTGGTCCAGTGGGAGATGGAGGTGTGCAAGCTACCGCGCCTCTCACTCAACGGTGTGCGCTTCAAGCGGATCTCGGGCACGTCCATCGCCTTCAAGAACATAGCGTCCAAAATTGCCAACGAACTCAAATTGTAGGTCCTCCTAGGGATATGAGGGGGGGGGGGAGTGTTTACCACGCAGGTAAAATATTGCGGTTCAAAACTGACTAAAGCAACGTAACGTGGGGAAAGAAAGCATTTTGAAATGGACTTGAGTCAAGTCGAATCTGAACGAGCTGTACAGTCGTTATAAAAAATTAAAAAACATAAGTAGCAGATCTACGGATTTCCTCCGAGACACTTACAAAGTATGTATTGAAAACGATGTATAGCTTTAGGCAATAATTTCCTGTGTCTTTGGAGCATTATCCTTATTATTATTATTATTATTATTATTATTATTGATGATGTAACAGGTGGTCTTGAGCTGTCGCGAACGTTGGTCTGAAATTGACATGTTCTTTGGGTCTTGTTTTATTGATGAATGCACTATTGCATTGTCTCCTTTGTGGCTCTGGAAAATACCTCTCAAATGGGAGTTTAAACTCATACAAGGGAGGGAGAGAAGTGGAGGAGGAACACAAAAACTGACCCCCTCCCGCTGTTACAAGTACCCAGAATTCCTCTTGCAAGGAGAATATGGCTGCCAGATATGACTGGTTGGAATAGTTAGGCTTGCTAATAGGGCTGCCAGATATGACTGGTTGGATAGCCTAGCTAATTGCACAACAAGTGACTGTATTATTGTTAGCACTGTCAAACTGATTTTGACAGTCAATTGCGCTCTCTCCCATTTACTTAACCAACCTCTACACATACACACAGACTTTCATTCTATGATTTGAAGCCGTTGATCATCAGTGTTCATCTGTGTGGTTACAGTATAAATGCAATGTATGGACTCAGCTGGTCAAGCCCCTGCTGTATGGGGTCACCCACCACAGAGAGCAGGGGCTGGAGGAGGCCGGCGCCGCGACAACGCACTTTGGCAGACCCCTGCTTCAAAACAGGGGAATGTTGCCAAGCATCATGGGACTTTGATTCATTTGCTACAAAAAAAAAGTATTCACAGAAATAGGGAAGATTTTCCTTCCTGGCGTATATGAATATTTAGTGGTTTTTCCTTTGATGTTGTTCCATTTTATTTTATTTTTTTACGGTTATCTTCTCAGATGTTACTGAAATGCCCCCCGCTATCTGGTCCCGCCCACCCGGGCCCACGGGCTGAGTCAGATGCGGTCGGCCATTCCTGGGACACAAAAGTTCAAAGTTCAACCATGGCTGTTTTCAGGCCTCCAGTATTCACTCCCATCCTCATATAAACATTGGCACTATTTGAAATTTTTTCTGGAATGTAAATAATGTACCTCAGTTTGGCAACAGCTGTATAATGATATACTTCCCCTTTTCTGTAATGAGACGGGAGCTGCGGAATTAACGTTAACTCATTCGTCCCTGGGTAAGGTTAACCAGTGTCTCCATTAAAACACCTTAAAAATGACCAGCCTCTGTCTGCCTGAGTTTATTTTCAACTGTTGTGGATTCTATTCCCGCGTGGGAAACCTAACGTGAATGCATGTTGACTCTAGTCACTTTCTAAATATAACCGTCTGAAGTATTCTCTCTTGCAAAATAGATGTTATGACAATAAAACAAACCTTTTTATATATACAGTATATCCATATTTGTCTATTGCAGAAAGTACCTTCGTTGTTACATTACTGACACGGAAAAGGCATTAAAGCTACATGGGGCTCGAAATAGAATGCCTACTGCTCTCAGCGATCTGGATAATCATGTCTCAAATCTACTGTACTGTAGCTCTATACTGCACAAAAATATATAAATGCAATATCTTAACGATTTTACTGAGTTACAGTTCAAATAAGGAAATCAGTCAATTGAAATACATTCCACATGACTGGGCAGGTGCACAGCCCTGGGTGGTCCTGGGAGGGCATAGGCCCAGCCAATCAGAATTAGTTTTTTTATTACAGACAGAAATACTCCTCAGTTGTCCGGGTGGCTGGTCTCAGATGATCTCGCAGGTGAAGAAGCCAGATGTGGAGGTCCTGGGCTGGAGTGGTTTGTGGTTGTGAGGCCGGTTAGACATAAACGACGTTGGAGGCGGCTTATGGTAGAGAAATTAACATTGAATTATCTGGCAACAGCTCTGGTGGACATTCCTGCAGTCAGCATGCCAATTACACACTTCCTCAAAACTTGAGACATCTGTGGCATTGTGTTGTGTGACAACTGCACATTTTAATGTGACATTTTTGTCCTCAGCACAAGGTGCACCTGTGTAATGATCACGCAGTTAAATTGGCTTCTTGATATGCCACATCTGTCAGATAGATGGAGTATCTTGGCCAAGGGGAAATGCTCACTAACTGGGATGTAAACAAACTTGTTCACAACATTTGATTGAAATGAGCTTTTTTGTGCGTATGGAACATTTCGGGCATCTGTTATTTCATCTCATGAAACACGGGACCATATTTTTTTGTTCAGTATGTGTCACATTTATTTAGATCAGTATTCAAGGGCATAACTCTGTATGGTAGGTCTGACTATTTACACAGGAAGCCTAATTCTGATATTTTTCCCAATTTAGTGGGAAAAAAAGTTGTGTTCTAGCATGGCTCTAGTGGAGTGTGTCCATATCCCCTTTTATAGTTCAATACTTTTTTCTGTGGCGGCAGGTAGCCGAGTGGTTAGTGTAGCCGAAAGGTTGCTGGATCGAATCCCCGAGCTGACAAGGTAAAAATCTGTCGTTCTGCCCCTGAACAAGGCAAGTTAACCCACTGTTCCCCGGTAGGCCGTCATTGTAATAAGAATTTGTTCTTAACTGAGTTGCCTAGTTAAAGGTAAAAAAATAAGGGTTCCTTCTATCGTTGAGTGAAATGTGCTCACACTACCACGCCTACCTGTTATGTTAATGAACCGGTGTCTTAATACTTTGGCTACAGCTAGCGGTCTGAGTGGGAAGGTAGTGTTAGGATCCTCGGGGATTCGATCCAGTAACCTTTCGGTTACACTAACCACTCGGCTACCTGCCGCCACAGAAAAAAAGTATTGAACTATAAAAAGGGGACTAGAACTGTTTTTTTCCCACTAATTGGGCAAAATATCAGAATGGGACCACTAGATGTCACTGTATGACAGGGGTCTCCAACTGGGCCTGAAGAGCTGGCGCTCTATTCAATCACATCCGCAAAGCTGAGCTGTCAAATCCACAAGTGGCTCCTGGCATTATACCTGAAGTGGACATTGGCTGCACTAAGAGAAATCCCATGCAGCCTTGTTTACAAGTTTGAGTAGCCTAATCTGCTCCTCATAAGTGACAGGTCTTCCTGATGAGCAAGCGCAGCTGCGCATCAATTTGACAGCAACAAGGTTATACCTTCGACACTGCCAAAACAGCTATCCTCCATCACTGATTCAATCTAGGCCAAACGTTCCTTTTTTCCCCCTAAAACTACACAGCTGAGTAGTTCTAGGGCAAAAACCAAATGTGCACCCCTTGGGATCCTGATCTAGGCTTAGTGGTCCAGACTGTGCAAAGGCAATTAGTTGGTGTGAAACAATAGGCTATAAAAGCCAAGTAAAGATGAAGCCAAGATCTTTGAACTCGTCCGAGGACAAATTTGATGAAATTACACTGGCATTGTACAGACCATGAGGTTCATATACATCTAATCTCAATGGATACCAGCGAAATCTTGAGCACAAGAGTGCTGGCGTCTGGGATTAATAACGAGCCTTAAGGAACAATCGTCAGTTCAAACAAAGCAGTGACCCTACCGCTCTTTGAAAAGCTGACGGATGGGGCTGAAGAGAACCATTCATGATATCAAAATTATATTTAACTGTTGAGGCTAGACAGTTTTATATTTGGGGTTCTGACAGTTGAACTACACTCATGAGGCATTAGTACATGCTTGTCAAGAATCAATTGGTATATTCAAATTTAGAAATCATTGCCCTGTTTAGGAATGAGAAAAGGAATACTGTAAGAATCATACCATTGTGCTCTACTGCATAAGTCTATTGAATCAAGACCTGGGTTAAAGCGTTTGCGAGAGCCTGCCTGCAGTGCCACCTGGGTAGGATTTACAGTTTGACTATTCTATTGGTCAATTGAGACAGGCAAGCTCAATCAAGCTGAGAGCGCATTTGAAAATATTTTGTGACGCGAGCCGCCAAACAAGTCTCTTGCTCAAAAAAGCATAATGACAAATACGCAACAAGCACATTCTATGGGGCAAAGAGACTTTTATTTCAAGTTAAGATCCATCCAATATTTTGCAACAAGACAGCATTTGAGATACAAAATCCTTCATCACACAGATGGAAGACTTGTCTAACTTTAGTGCCACTAAACGCATTGGGCGGAGTGTATTTCCTTGATGTAGTTAAGATTATTGTTTTTTGAGACAAGGGGGAGATACTGGTGAGAGGGAGAGATGAGAGAAGAGGTCATAAGGTTCTAGAGTGAACACGTTCACTTCTGGTCGGGCATCAGGTCGTCGAAGGACTGGCCGCCCTCTAGACGCTTCTCCATCTCGACGAGGGTCTTGACGCCGTCGACAACCATCTGCACCAGCTCCACCTCAGAGAAGCCCAGACGATCGGCGTTGGAGATGTCGAAGACGCCGCCTACTGCTGCAGTGTCCACGCCGCCTGAGGAGGAAGAACCGAAATGTACACGTTCAGTACCAAAGACAATGATGGCGGTGGAGAAGACGAGAAGTGCCAGGCCAAACTTGCTCCTGGAGAACCACTGGGCATGCAGGTTTTAGGGCATGAGGAGCAGCTACTTAGCCAAAACACAACTAGGGCTGGAACGTAGCTCCCCAGGAGCGTAGCGAGACTAGACAATACTCTGGGATGCGCTGGACGCTCGCTTTAAGCCAATTCCCCCCCCCACCCCCCTCCAGTCCCTAAACGAGTTGAGGGGGGTGTTATATGTACGTACCTGTGCCACGCTTCTGCAGCCTCAACCTCTTGAGGATCTCACCAAACTTCTCGTGCTTGCTGACGTTGGGCAGCTTGACGTGCACACCGGCGCGCAGCCCTGTGCCCAGGTTGGAGGGACAGGTGAGCACGTAACCCAGGTGCTCGTTCCACATGAACTCATGACCCTTGTCCTTGAACAGGCTCTCGATCTGTAGGGGTCAGGGCGAAGACTGACTTATGTGGCACCATTGTGTTGAGAAAGCAACTGCAGTGTAGGGGACTTTCTAGTTTGAACTTTTTGGGACAGTTTTAAATTTGGCACTACATTTTAAGTAGACTCCTAAATGGAATGAACCCCAAAGCGGTGGTGTGCTATAAACATTTCTTTGGATGTTAGTTGTCGTTCAATGCTTATTAATTGTGTGCCTTTGACTGGATTTTGAAATCTTTGAGTCGCACACACACCTTTGTGAGGCCTGTGCAGAAACGGTGGAACACCTCCTTCATGTTGCCGCCCTTCTGCATAGAGATGACCCGTAGATGGTCTTCCTCGTTCACCCACACCAGGAAGGTCTTGCCATCGTTGTGCCTGTCAACAAAAAAAAAAAAAAATGGTTCACCGTCAGTTGGAAGGAGACACTGTTAACCATTACGATCAGGTTAATTCTCACTGAAGGCACCCTCCAGTTGGTACACTGGTGTAGGGTGAAGTTGTTCATATATTTTTTCCCCACTAATGGTTAAGGAGGAGTGGAGCTGATCACAGATCTGTACCTAGGGGAAACTTTACACCAGAGCTTCCTTTAATTCACAACAGAGAACAAACTGAGGAATTTTCCCAAATGGTGATACAGTCTTTTTCAAGTATGGAATGTGGATTGAAATGTTCCAAAATGGGGCCTACTGTGACAACACCATTGAAGCAGTCAGCTAACTACCCTCCATTTTATCTACCACCATGAGAGAAAGGAAGCCATTTTGGACAGGGGGAAAACTACATGGAGAAAACTCTAGGGCTGGAGCAGGGGGGGGGGGACGACGACATACCAGATGCCCCTGCCATCGGGCCAGTCTCGGCCCATCCCGGACGCCAGCAGCAGGGGGGAAACAGGTTTGTCGAACAGGAAGTGGTCATCGATCAGCTGTTGCTGCTCGTCGTCTGTCATGTTCTTCAGGGCGTAATACTGGCCATTGAGGTCCCCATCCAATGATGCTAGACCTGAAAAAAACATGCTAATATCAGTAAAACTACTTTGCCTGCATGAAGTAGTCATCCTTGTCACCAACTGAAGCAAACTGCATATTTGTAAGAATTAGACAAATCAAGCGGTCATTTGTGCACATTTGTCAATGATTCCACGATATAAAACATACAGAATAAGTAAGTCTCAACCGATGCCAGTCAGCAGCAAGCCAGTTAAAGGGGTATAATTTCAATAGGACGATTAAACTGGAGTTCCACTTGGTGCTGCCAGGGGGCAGCTGTGTCACACAAACAAGGTCCTGCAGCGTGACTCAAGGAATTGGAGGAGGGGCTCGGTTACGTACTTTCGATGGCCATGTTCTCAATGGCGCGGCGCTCCCCACGACTGCAGTGTGGGGGGAGGCAGAAGCCGCGGACGCTCCTACCAGTTCTCACTCTAGAGCTCAGGACGTAGTTGGGGTCCAGGTCATCCCCACCCTAACAAAACAATGGCAAGAGCCGCATTAGCATGAAAGCTAACAGGTATACATTTGATATTGACTGTATAAACCAGGATTGGGGTACAGGGTGTTTTGAAAATAAATGGGTCATGTGGCCAGTTTGACCAATATGGATTTCGTATACCATTTCATATTGGTTTCCTGAATAGTGCTGACTACAGTCTATGACATGGACACATTGAGGCCTTCCCTTGGAGTTCGTAGGGGCCTATGTGGTGAGTCAAGGTGTGCAAGTGTGGAGACTGAGGCGAAGGTTGAATCCAAACTCACCCCCTTCCCCTCAGCTCTCCAGTTGCACATTCACATGTGCCTCTGCCAAAAGCTGAGAGAGGGAAAATGATCAATGGTGTAGGGGCTAATTAGACCGTCAGATAACCACCGACTGAGCCAGCAAGGCTGCAGAGCGAAGTGCTACCCCGACACAGTTGCAATATGTTTGGAGTTTGTAACAGATGAAAGACCTGCCAAATTAAATATTTAACTGTTCCTGAGGTTTGTTTATATATTGTCAAAATGACAGGAGGGATTTGTACATTTGAATTTCAGGCACGTTTACTATTGAAGCGTGGAACATGAATTGCATCATTCAAGTCACGTGTCCAAGTTAATGGGTTTATTGATCCCCTCGCCACTCTGGAAGTCACCCTCTGAGTTTAGTCAGCAACACATGACAGAGGGCCCTCCGAGCAAGTTGGTAGGGGATGTTTTGGGATTCATCGTGAGCGTGTGTGATGACTCAGCGTGGTGTGTATGTGTGTTCTTACCACAAGGTTGTCTGGGTTCAGGTCGGTCTTGTGTTTATCTGAGGGCTTGTATCCACCATGGCGATCTTCGATGACGGGGTCCAGCAGCTCCTTGAACACCTCGTACGTCTCCTCGTCTCCGGCCACACAGCCCACTGTCATGATGAAGGGGTGGCCTGAAATAGAATGGGGGGAAAAGGGTGAAACTGGGCCTTTGGACACAAAATGACGATGCAAACAGTCGCATCAACCCCAAGTGACGATTTCACTGACAAAAATGCAGTTGCATTGGTTTTGACAGTGTTTATATAAAATGGTCAGTTGTGCTTGCAGTCACATTGTTCTTAGTTCCAAAAATAACTTTAGCCACCCTCCTGTTAGAATAGCAATCTACAGTGAAGCCATTGGGCATTACTACACAGTGGTGATATTCATAATGTTGTACATGTCTAGGGTTATGAAGACCAATAAGGTTGCATAACGGTACTCATCTTCAGCTGTTTAATGCTTAGTTACGCTTTTATCCCCTAGTACAGCATCCAGTGTATCAAATATAAGGCCTACGTCAGGGTTCTTGGCCCACCAAGTCGTCAATAAGCAATTTATAAAAACACTATTTTAATTAACTGCCTTTTTCGTCAGCATGCTAGTCTAGCTAATGCTAAACTTCCGGCAGCAACTCCACACTAGGCGTCTCATTTTCATGGAATTCAATGGGCCGCTTTAGCATCAGCTAGCTTAGCATGCTGACAAAAAAGGCAGTTTAATTAAAATAGTTTATAAGATGCAGAAACCTTACTGTAAATGGCTTTAGGGAACTTAATATAAATAGTTACCAGGAAAACTGTTGAAGTTATCCCACTATAATCAAGGTCTGAAATTATGTTTGTCTAAATACTATCCATTTAGGCTTCTTGCAGTTAATTGGCAGTGTACTAATTAATTATTTTCAAGCCCCCCCCCCCCGTCCAGTCGCAAAAAATATGATCAGCCTGCGGCTGAATGTAATTGGTCCCTGGACTACATGATAATTCAGGGTTTAAAGAGACATGACTCTACAACCTTGGAATCGAGGGGAATAAAATACAAGGGCTCAACCTTGTCTGTTAGGTCACTTGCTCAGCAATGGTTTGATGTAGACAACTAATGGCTTTGACCTTGCTCAGCGAAGGTTGTTGGTGAAGCGGCTGTAATAATTGTTAAAATAAAGTAGGCCTAATGCAGGTATACTTCCATTAGGAAATTAAGGCAATCTGCAGTGGTATATCCACTTTCTGTAACTCTTTCATTATTGAATATAACTTAATGCTTCATGAGCTTAGTTCAACCGACGTACCCAATCAGAAACCAAAATATAAGCTTGTTTTATGTAAACACATACTGTAAAGCGCCAAGATGTTTAAAACAAAAAATATATATATATTTTTTTAAGTTTCCCAAAACAGGGACAGGAAAAACGCTTTATTGTTTCAACTGCTACTACTAGACAGGGCAAAAATAATTACGCTTTCCTTTTACAGAACATTGCATTAGTGGCCACAGAACATGCCTTTGGCAACAAGATCACCTTTTCAACAGCAGAGGTTTTTCATAAGGTAAATGATTGACATTGCAGCATCCAAGCCCCGGATGAGTGGGTGGACTATAAATACAGCCCTCCCATTTTCTACTGCACTTCACATCGAAACTGCACGACAGACATCTTGAGACAAAAGTCGATAAAAAAAAAAACTGCTATTTACCTGGGTTATCAACCCCAGTTTGAATGACATCATCCACTGTAAATCCACTTGGAGTTTCCTTGTCCCGCAAGTTGGAGTACATCTCTGGAGTGAGCACCTTGGCCATGTGGTTGTTATGCTGGCTCAGGTCGGGGTACTCTTGCTCCGCGGAGTAGTTCATCTTCAGCTTGTTGTGGGTGTTACCGAAAGGCATGATTTCTTTGACCTGTGAGCAAGAATGAACAATGTAATGTTAGTGGCCAAAATAGCCTACCCGGAAAATTAAATCGCTTAGTTCAACGCTGCAATAGAGAACTTTTTGGGCGACCCGAGTTAGACTTGCTTTTCTCGTTGAAAGCTAGTCTAAACCGTAGCTCTGACCTACGTGCGCTATTTATAGGCTTCCCGTTCTTAGTAAAATATGCAAAAATGAAACCTTTGTACACCCGCTTCAAAAAGGTTTAATGAAAATATATTTCACAGCGGTTGATAGGTGCAATGATGACTTGTTTTGTCAAACTGAAATTAGGTGGACTGAGTTTTAGCAACCAGGTAATTGCAGCGCGATTTCTGCATAGTGTACCTTTAATAGTAAAAACGTTGAAGACTTTATACTGCATGAATTTTAGTTCAGCTAGTAATTTGACATTTTGCAGTAGCTTGGTGGTAGTTGAGCTAAATTAAAATCTTGGTAGTGTTTTCAGTAGTTCTCTTTTTTTGACATGTACTGGTTTCGTTAACTACTGGAACTACACTCTTCCTGGGAAATTAAATGGGTGAAGCAAGCAAGTATTTCCTTTTTCGGCATCACACCTGCTTAATTATCATTTGTTTAATAGGCTAAAATGCAACATTCTATTAACAGAATGTGAACTATTCTTGCAAATTGTAGTCCGACACTTCAGATTTAAATAATGCATTACTTTAAAAAAAAGTAACTTTAGTTAAACTTTTTTTATTACGGGTAGCTTTCCACTGTTTGAATAGACGTCCCACTTAATTTCAATTAAATTGGGTTGAACTAATGTGGAAGAGATGTCCAGTGGGTTTAGTGTCGCGTAACTTCTTCCAGTGTGACGTAATTGGTCGTTTGGTAAACTACATTTTCAAAGTAGCTTCCTCAACACTGACGGATTGATGCTCTCGTAAAACACTCGGTGCAAAGAGGTAACAAAAAGCCAACCATTTGCATCCCCTTTCCTCATCATCCGAGATGGTATCCACGCAAACTACCCTCCGTGCCCAGATCTAGCAACTGTTCATTTCCCTAGAATGTCAAATCTACAAATATAATGGATGGATTAAAATGCATGCAGTCAACCATGTTTTAATCCAAATATGTAGACTACAGTGGACCTCGGATGGAAGCCCTCGACCGAATGCGTAATGCGCAGCACCAGATAATAAGACCTTGCAGATAGAAGATGCTGCAAGGTCGTTCGATGTCGACGTAAACTGCTACCGCTAACGGAAAATACAACCCTTGTATACAAGACTGAGGCAATTTTATCCAGGATATCATTTTACAGTTCGATATAAAGATCTTTACTTTTTTTTATAATTCATGTGAAACCAAATCACTGACGTCTCCAAATGTCAAGGGTGAACGCGCTTTACGGATATGTTGTCTACAATACCCAAGTCTTTGTTCAAACAAAATTATTTTCTTTTTTTACCTTTGTCATCATATTTAAATACATGTATTAAACACAAAGCACATTCGACGCACTATAACAACGGCACACATATGACATTCTTATACATAGCTGTATTTCTACACATCAACAAAAATATCTATCCTACCTTAGGACGTTTTTCTTTGGGAAAGACACAAAATCCCTTTCGACAAGGAACGATCACACCAACGCTTATACTGGTGTCCAGAACTAAGCCGCTTTGCTAGGTTTTATATGCCACAGAGCTCTCTTCTGATTGGTTACTATTTAGAGTCCCATTCATTCTATTGGAGAAGGAATAACGCAATTGCATATAGCGACAGTGCTGCAATTTAACATCCGAAGACCTCTCAGGTCACGTGGTGCTTTCCTTGACAGCTCTCTTGATTGACAGCAGTTGGAGAGACTTGTATGGTAGCAGTGTCTACATAAAACATATCCGCACTGGAAAGGATATTGATATGCTCCTAGTAAGCCTGAATGTCTCCACACACAGAACAACAAGCACTGCCTTTCTCATGTAGCAATGCCATAAACACTACATGACCAAAAGTATGTGGACACCTGCTTGTCGAACATCTCATTCCAAAATCATGGGCATTAATATGGAGTTGGTCCCCCCTTTGCTGCTATTAACAGTCTCCACTCTTCTGGGAAGGCTTTCCACTAGATGTTGAAACATTGCTGCAGGGACTTGCTTCCATTCAGCCACAAGAGCATTAGTGAGGTCGGGCACTGATGTTGGGCGATTAGGCCTGGCTCGCAGTTGGCATTCCAATTCATCACAAAGGTGTTAGATGGGGTTGAGGACAGGACTCTGTGCAGGCCAATCAAGTTCTTCTACACCGATCTCAAACAATTTCTGTATGGACCTTTGTGCACGGGGCATTGTCATGCTGAAACAAACTGACTTGTTGGAAAGGTGACATCCTATGACAGTGCCACATTGATAGTCACTGAGCTCTTTAGTAAGGCGATTCTATTTCCAATGTTTGTCTATGGAGATTGCACGGCTGTGTGCTTGATTTTATACACCTGTCAGCAATGGGTGTGGCTGTAATAGCAGAATCCACTAATTTGAAGGTGTGTCCACTCACTTGTGTAGTGTTAGGGCAAAAAACAAAACGTGCACCCAGGGCGGGCCCCAGGACACAGTTTGGGAGACCCTGGCCTATAGATACCTAGGAAAAAATGTCAGGCTATTTCAGGGGGGGTGGGGGGGTATTGTTGTTCTTGATGATGATTATGATGATATTTAGTAGGTTATTGATAGATATTAATTATTTTATATTTTCATATTCCAGTTTGTGCTTTTGTGTGGCTCGTTTGAGATTACATTTTTAGCATGCTAGCAAATACCCATAGACTTCCAGTCATTGCGCGAATGCAAGTTAGCAATTGCTCTAGAGCTTGTTAGCAACTTCCTTCAAACTACACGCAGAGACATAAAAATGGTATCCCCAATTTCATCTGACTCTGGGGAAGTAGACATAGGGCCTCATTGCCAAAATCCCAAAGTCTCCCTCGAACAACGTGTGTGGGTAGGCCTATGATAAAAATGCTCAACTGAGGTAACACATTAGAGTTGATGCTGCACAGTTGCCTTCCCCTGAAGGGAGCATTTCTATGAGGCCTAAATATAACATCGTGTTGATGTCTACGTGGAGATTGTCATTAAGATGAGTCTCTGAAGTTCTAGCCTACTGGTGTATTGTGCTCTCCATTTATCTGAGACAGCAACAATCCAGAAAGACTCAGCATCACTGAAGTAATTCAACAAGAATCCATAGAGCCCTCTTTATATTCATTATCCTGTTCAATTGTGGTTTTTGTTGTTGTCGTCGTGTTTGAATCTCCCAAATGAGTAGTGATTGTTTTCTGACATCATCGTTGGAGTGCCGTGCCTCCGTTTCTGCTGGCCTTTTGTCCAGCTAAATGGTCAAACAGATGGACTACACATCTGACTGAATGTAGTTTCATAATGGTTAATGAAGTTGTTATCAATCATTCAACTGACTGCAGTACTACAATACTCATGTGACCACACCTGTTTACCTGTCAACTTAGAGGGAAATTTCACCACGGCTCTATTTTACTGTGTATGCCCATTAATATGTTATTAACATATCATATGTGTCAGACAAATTTAGAATATTTTTCACTACACACAAATACGAGAGTTTCGGCATCTCCCGGGTAGAAACGGGCCATCTACATTTGCTGGTCGTAAGCCAAATATCCAGAATTCATAGCGATTTCAGGACGTAGTACCGCCCTGGTGAAGGTCGATCCAGTTGATGGAGAAATATCAAAATGTCTGTGCTTGTAGCCAGCACTTTCAGCCAGAGGATTTTGAAACGGACTTGAAGTCTCAAGTGATGGGGTTGCCAGGTCGTCGAACGTTGAAAAGTGATGCTATTCCATCAATTTTTCCTTTTTCTTCAAAGAGCTAGCTAGCTAACTACATTTGTTTATCTACACCTACATCTAGCTAGCTAGCTTTAATAATACACTGGCTAGACATTCCAAAGCTAATCAATGTAATTAGCCAGCTGCTATCTGGCGATGTGATTTGGAACTTTGCAAGATAACCTTTGCTTCGTTAGGTTACGTTAGTTAACCGTTAGCTAGCTAACTATCTAACACAGAGACCATGTGTTCTATTTAGTCTGATACTGACTATGTATTCTATTTAGTCTGATACTGACTATGTGTTCTATTTAGAGTCTGATACTGACTATGTGTTCTATTTAGAGTCTGATACTGACTATGTGTTCTATTTAGAGTCTGATACTGACTATGTGTTCTATTTAGAGTCTGATACTGACTATGTGTTCTATTTAGAGTCTGATACTGACTATGTGTTCTATTTAGAGTCTGATACTGACTATGTGTTCTATTTAGAGTCTGATACTGACTGTGTTCTATTTAGAGTCTGATACTGACTATGTGTTCTATTTAGAGTCTGATACTGACTATGTGTTCTATTTAGAGTCTGATACTGACTATGTGTTCTATTTAGAGTCTGATCCCATCAACATCAAGCTCAGCACCAGGAACTAGTGTATGTCACCATCTAAAATCTACTCAATCTTTCCATGACTCCATGAAGAGCAAATAAATATACTGGAGCTAGGCATATACATGGTCAGTGTTTTGTTGTCATAGTTGGTGTGTTTACAAGTAGGCTACAACTTCTGCTGTAGTTTTCTCTGTATTGTGGAGGCTTAGTTGATTGTTCATGCATGGCTTGAAGTATACATTGGAGAAAGCAGAGGTATTATAGACACTCTTACTGACAGATGTAGCTGCTTCGAGTGCTGTATTGTTGTCTCTACCTTCTAGCCCTTTGTGCTGTTGCTGGTGCCCAATAATGTTTGTACCATGTTTTGTGCTGCTACCATGTTTTGTGCTGCTACCATGTTGTGTTGGTACCATGTTGTTGTCATGTTGTGTTGCTACCATGCTGTGTTGTCATGTGTTCCTGCCATGCCATGTTGCCTTAGATCTCTCTTTATGTAGTGTTGTGGTGTCTCTCTTGTCATGATGTGTGTTTTGTCCTATATTTTAATTGTAATCCCAACAGGAGGCCTTTTGCCTTTTGGTAGGCTGTCATTGTAAATTTGTTCTTAACTGACTTGCCTAGTTAAATAAAGGTTCAATTAAAAATGTAAAAATGAGTAAGGCGGGGACGGTATAGGTGATTGACTGTTGTCTGTTGGGAGTGGGTATTGTGTGTGAAGATTAGATATATGGATATAGTATCTTGTTTGAGTGTGTATTGATGGAGACAAAGTAGTAAAATGTTGGCTAATCACTGAATTCTGGTCCTTTCCGAATACCCATATTGCGTCCTAAAGAGTAGGCCTTTTGAGTATGCAAAAAAATATATAGCTAAATAGCATGCAAAGTTTGGAAAATCGAGTATACTTTAAATGCCCGGATGTCACACTCATTTCAGCTTTGACAACAGCTGTTCAATTAGGTATGGGGATGTGCTGCCAAAATCAATAAATAGCGGGAAACAACGCAATCGCGCGCATGACGCATTCTCAGTATGCAAAAATATGTTTTATAGTATGTGAATCTTCTCAAATCCAGAGTGGTTTAAATGCCAGGATGTTGTATTCATCTCAGCCCTTCATCTAGTAGAATTAAAATGCACACTTTTCCACAATGCATTGGAAGAGGTGGGCCACGAGTGATAGGCCCT
Source organism: Oncorhynchus mykiss (assembly GCF_057628025.1). Classification (NCBI taxonomy): domain Eukaryota; kingdom Metazoa; phylum Chordata; class Actinopteri; order Salmoniformes; family Salmonidae; genus Oncorhynchus; species Oncorhynchus mykiss. The sequence continues at coordinate 10,022,453 of NC_143029.1, forward strand.
AGTTCTCTGCAAGTAGTCAAACAACAACATGAGGCTACTTAATTGGGAAGATTCCCGAATAGCGAAGCTTCTCAGCTGGTGTTAAAATTATCATGAGTATTGCATGGGAGACTTTCTGTTTTCTCATTGAAAAGTGTTTGTCGTTCTCCTGCCGTTCGTCTGAGCTTTTAAACAAAATACTAAACCGTCTTTTGATTTATGAATGTGTCAGCACCTGGGATTCAGGATAGTGCTGCATTATTAATGTCGTGTTGACTCTGGCCTTTTGATTTTAACGTATGAATTGTTTTAGTTTTGTAGGCTACCTATTAAATGATTTAATTTACGGATCAAGCCTTAGCCATCATTCCGATCTCGTTCCCAATGATCAGTGCTTTAGTTTGTTATGTTGCTGTCCCGCGTTTCTGAATTTGCGATGCGCCCAACTGGCAATAGCCTTTTGATTTGAACATTTGAAAAAGTTTTAGTGTGTGTACTCGCCTATTTGATTTAATGTATATATGTAACAGCACTTTGGTTTCACTAATAAATATGTTGACATGGAACCAAATGAGCTGTTTCTATCTGAAGGTCCTTTTTATATAGGATCGATGGGCTATATGGGCTACAGTATAGGTTGAATGTGATAGTCTGTCTATAACCAGCCTGAGTAGGCCTATAACTCCATTAGGTTGAATGTCTGCCTATAACCAGCATGAGTAGGCCTGTAACTCCATTAGGTTGAATGTGATCGTCTGTCTATAACCAGCCTGAGTAGGCCTGTAACTCCATTAGGTTGAATGTGATAGTCTGCCTATAACCAGCCTGAGTAGGCCTATAACTCCATTAGGTTGAATGTGATAGTCTGCCTATAACCAGCCTGAGTAGGCCTGTAACTCCATTAGGTTGAATGTGATAGTCTGACTATAACCAGCCTGAGTAGGCCTATAACTCCATTAGGTTGAATGTGATAGTCTGCCTATAACCATTCCTATTCTATTCAGTTTAGAGAAATGCATCAAATTGGAAATGAGCTATTAATGGATGCATTTCTGTTGAATTTGGAAAAATCCACCTGCACTCGGCCCCGCCCCACCTACTCAGCCAGTCAGGAGCCACTGCTGCGTTGTGGCATACTGCATACTTTTACTAAACAGTTCATGCTCAATAGTACGTGACGATGAATACAAAGTATGCAGTTTAAGTATGTAGTACGCCAATATAGGTATTTGGACACCGCGACTGTGTCCTGCCGATTAATCCTTCTGCTGCTGCTGAGGACGATGACCTTGACACCAGCTTTAGTAGCACAGAGCCTGTAGACCCATTGGATGAAAGCTTTCCGCCTGGAACAAGCTCAAGCTCAACATCATCTGACTCGGAAACAAGCCAGGACAGCCAAAGGTATTTATGAAATCACAAAACCCTCTTGAGAAAACAAAATCACCCAATATTCTGAACTGTCTACAAACCAAGCGCTCCTCAAACTGTTCACACCCAGTGTAGTCAGTTCTTTAGGCATGGACAAAAGAGGTTGTTAGTATACTCCTCTAGCCTCTTCACTCAATTGTTGGCAGTGCTTGTCTACTCAAGACAACAATACACCAGACTGTCTACAAGTCAAGCCCCCCTCAAACTTTTCACATCTTTTCTAACAGCCCATCTCAATGCCCCATTTTTATTTTTTTTATTTTACCTTTATTTAACTAGGCAAGTCAGTTAAGAACAAATTCTTATTTTCAATGACGTTCTAGGAACAGTGCCTGTTCAGGGGCAGAATGACAGACAGAATGACAGACTTGACAGACTTGCCAGCTCGGGAGTTTTGAACTTGCAACCTTCCGGTTGCTAGTCTAACCACTAGTCTAACCACTAGGCTACCCAGCCGCCCCATCATTAACTCTGAGTGTAACAGAACATACCAGTCTACTGTACCCTATTTTTGTTTACAGATTAACATGGTTTCTTGTATAATTACACATCCTCATGAACAGTCTTCATGTTTTACACATCCTCATTATGAGTATGTTTGTATTTCCATGAGACTAGCAGTAGAAACAAATCTTCTGCAAGAAGTCGAAGCAGTGGGTGGTGAAGAACGTGTACAAGTCCAGAACTCACCATTTCAGGAAGAGGCCTGTCCACCTGGCTGAGGAGCACAGAAAGGACCAGACGGTGGTCTGCAAGCGTCCGGAGTTACGGCTCCCCAAACCCAACATCGCTACAGCGCCAAAGCCTGCTAAACCAGCTGCCATTACCCGACACAAGAGGAGGTTCACCAGCTGAAGAACATTCTGGAACCTGCCTGGAACGTTCAACCAACACAACATCCATATTCAGTTAGACTGATGTTGTAGTATAATATACTAGTATGCTCACAACTGCATTGTGATCTAGATATTGCTAGCTGTTGTGCATAAACTATGTACAGTATATAATGGTGTTTAATCAAATGTTTTATATAATTATTTACAAGTGTATTGACAAGTGACTAAATGATTCCAGCTGCATCAGAAACCAATAAACTGGTGACTTCAACTTATGGATCAATTCATTGTGATATTCATGAAATGTATTTGCATAAACTAGCTACAATCTTACTGCTAATACAAATTATGCAGGGAGTTGATGTATCATTTCAACTTTCATTTATTGGCAAGTAAACGTGTTTCAGTTAAACAGTATATTAGTCTGTCAATATAGCAACTAAGTAGACATGACTTGTATTCAAGGCAAAGTTTATTGGGTCTGGCTCTGACTTTACACAGCAGTATGCAGGAAGAGTTATGGCAATGTATGACATGTATTCAGTAGAAGAAAAATATAGTACTAACGCCTCTATTGAACAAGGACAACCATATCTCGGTGCAAGCATGATCATGCAATCAGCGAAACAGAAAGGCCACAATAATTGCTACAAAACGATGACTCCGTTCATTTTTAGATCAGACAGCAGGCTCAATCAACCGATGATGTCATTGGTTGAACTCTTCCCAGTGCCAGAATGAAAAAAATACAGCGAAATTGCATAATTATCTCTGAAACACCCTCTCATCCCTCAGAATGATATCTGAAACACCCTCTCATCTCTCAGAATTATCTCTGAAACACCCTCTCATCCCTCATCTCTGAAACACCCTCTCATCCCTCAGAATGATCTCTGAAACACCCTCTCATCCCTCATCTCTGAAACACCCTCTCATCCCTCAGAATTATCTCTCAAACACCCTCTCATCCCTCATCTCTGAAACACCCTCTCATCCCTCAGAATTATCTCTCAAACACCCCCTCATCCCTCAGAATTATCTCTGAAGCACCCTCTCATTCCTCAGAATGATCTCTGAAACACCCTCTTCATCCCTAAGAATTGTCTCTGAAACACCCTCTCATCCCTCAGAATGATATCTGAAACACCCTCTCATCCCTCAGAATTATCTCTGAAACACCCTCTCATCCCTCAGAATTATCTCTGAAACACCCTCTCATCCCTCGGAATGATCTCTGAAACACCCTCTCATCCCTCAGAATGATCTCTGAAACACCCTCTTCATTCCTAAGAATTGTCTCTGAAACACCCTCTCATCCCTCAGAATGATCTCTGAAACACCCTCTCATCCCTCATCTCTGAAACACCCTCTCAGAATGATCTCTGAAACACCCTCTCATCCCTCAGAATGATCTCTGAAACACCCTCTCATCCCTCATCTCTGAAACACCCTCTCATCCCTCAGAATTATCTCTCAAACACCCTCTCACCCCTCATCTCTGAAACACCCTCTCATCCCTCAGAATTATCTCTCAAACACCCACTCATCCCTCATCTCTGAAACACCCCTCATCCCTCAGAATTATCTCTGAAACACCCTCTCATCCCTCATCTCTGAAACACCCCCTCATCCCTCAGAATTATCTCTGAAACACCCCCTCATCCCTCAGAATTATCTCTGAAACACCCTCTCATCCCTCAGAATTATCTCTGAAACACCCCCTCATCCCTCAGAATTATCTCTGAAACACCCTTTCATAATTATGTAGGGAGACTGAAAAAACACCCCAAATAGTTTCTAGCGGTTAAGTTTGCCTTTAACCAAAAGCTAATCTCTTGATTGGTGTTTTTGTTGTAGCCCGTACATATAACCCACTGGGCACAAACTGGTTGAATGAACGTTGGGTCTACGTCGTAATAAAAAAATCAATGTGATGATGTTGAATCAATGTGAAAAACTGATTGGTTGTGAAACTGATATTTTTTATTTTTTATACATGGTGCATGATGATTTCAGATTGAATTCACATTGATTAACCAAATGTTAATCAAAACTAGACGTTGAAACGACGTCTGTGCCCAGTGGGTTACCACTACTGTTAGTGGCAGATGCTAAGATGCTCACTGAACGAACGGGTTTTGTTTTTGCGTCAACGATCCTGAGTGAAAGTGTTAACTAGATGTAGCGTTATCGTCCTCGCTCTGGCGCTTCACAGGAAGCAGTTTGATGACAGAGCACGGCTGCAGCCATCAGAGAGCTGACAGAGCTTTCCACATATCAACTACCCAGGTTTCTTTTGGGGGGGAGGGGGATGTTGTGTTGTGTCTTTGCTTGTGTTTCTGCGTGTCAGTGTATGTGACTGTATATATGTATTTCTGGGTGACTCTATATGTGTATTTCTGGGTGACTCTATATGTGTATTTCTGGGTGACTATATGTGTATTTCTGGGTGACTATATGTGTATTTCTGGGTGACTGTATATGTGTATTTCTGGGTGACTCTATATGTGTATTTCTGGGTGACTCTATATGTGTATTTCTGGGTGACTGTATATGTGTATTTCTGGGTGACTGTATATGTGTATTTCTGGGTGACTGTATATGATTGTTTGCATGTTTCTCAATTCAGATTAGATGTGTGTTTCTCAGTAGAGATTAAGTGCTGGGTTATTATGGGGGCGGTGGGGGAGGGGTTGTGTGAGGTGAGGGGCCCCCATCAGTGACTGTGCACTTTTCGCTGCAGGCCTCTGAATTATTCATTGGAGGTGGAAGCGCGTATGTGTGTGTGATGGGGGGTGGTACATACACACACCCTCCTTCCTATTCCTGTGTCCTTGACAATACACACTCTATTCCCAAATTCTACAGGCTACTATAGTGTTGTCTGCTAATCAGTGATGTGTTCACCTCCCTAGCCTAACTGTCCCAAGCAGCACACAGGCCTCCTCTATTCAGTCCCTAACACCACAGTCCTGTTTTACACACTGCAGTGTTGCGCTGCCTGTGTCTGCAATAACAGTGGGATGGATATGGGCTCAGGACCAACGTGGCTCCACGTCTCGCAATGCTGTTAGACCAGGAAACTGCAGACAGAGGACATCAGATCACCCTGCTGCAGTGTGCCAGCAGAGGATGGCACAGAACTGGCCTCTAGTTCAAAGTATACATCGATCACCACAATCGAACCCTGGATGCTTTGGTACATACATAGAAGGCTAGGTTTGGGGGGGGGGGGGGGGGGTATGTGTCCGGTTAATGAGAAAATAGCATAGTTGGTTTGTTTTAACATTTCCATTTGGTTGTGAGATGACATTACAAAACAGTGTTTCCTGAACATTATTAGAACGTGTACAGTCAAGCACGGTGTTGTGAAAACATTCAGACAGGTTCAAAAGGCAAACGTTTTCCCCGTGGCATTATGTCAGTGTTTCAGTGATGTTGTGAAGACCCTCACTTTTTCTTGTCTCGAGAAGGAACATTCTCAGAATTTCCCCAAAACTGGACAAAACAAACATTCTAAAAATGCTAATCTTAACCAACCAAGGAATATTCTGGAAAACTAAGCTTGGTTATTGCTGGAGCATTTTCGTAGTACTACCCTGTCACTGCAGATAAATCCCCGTAATTTACTTGTCCAGTTTTCTCATCAGACATACGAGGAGAAAGACTCCCGAGTGGCGTGGCGTTCTAAGGCACTGCATCATCACTACAGTTCCTGGTTCGAATCCAGGCTCTATCACATCTGGCTGTCCCATAGGGTGGCGCACAATTGGCCCAGCGCTGTCCAGGTTTGGCTGGGGTAGGCTGTCATTGTAAATACGGATTTGTTCTTAACTGACTTGCCAGGTTAAATAAAAAGGAAGACTCACTAAGCGCCATTTTGTTGACACGGGAAAACGTTAGCAGCGCAGGCATTTTGTGTTACTTCGCAGGCCCAGAGTCGCCCTTGGCTCCCTGTCTCTTACAGACAGACGTGTAGTTCTGAATATTCATGAGAAGGACGGACATTGGACAACGGCACAGCGGGAGAGAGCAGAGAGGCGAGAAGAAAGGTGGCGGAAGCTCAGCCAACACTCTGTAAAGAGATACCAAACTCCCTTAAGTATCACTCCAGTTTGGTCTAGAACGGAGGAGTGCTCTCTTCAAACAGCTGAAGATTGGAAGGAAATGTTGTTTCTTAGGAGATTAAAAGATGACAGTCGGTATTTGATTTTACACAATCCCAGAAGACTTTGTGATTGCAGTAGTTCCGTTGGTAGTTGATATGGGAATTACAGGGTCGAAAGAGGGATGCGATGTTCCCAAATTCATGTGTCATTGTGCTTACCTCAATGTGGGGTGAGGTGTTATTTTCCGTACTGATCTGGGTGACCCTGTACCACCCTGCAGTACCTCACTCCCATCTGATCATCTGTGAAACACTGTCTGTGCATATTTCCAGAAACAAATATGTGTCTGACTAAGGTGCAATTTCTTTTTTACAGATGCACTCTTATAACCCCATATTCACCTCTACCAAAAGGATCACTGCCCACATTCCCTGCCCCAAGTCATGTTTGTCGGCTAAACAATGTGCCAGAGCAACCTTAGTGGAATGGCTGCCACTCTAACGCTAAGAGAGGAATACTCTTTATCTCAGCCTGCAATACAGTGAAAGGTTGCATTAAGAGTGTCCCAGTAAAGAGGTATTACAAAACTGAAACGGGTTGCTTTTCAGATATAAACCCTCTTGTTGGCCTGTTTCAAGGGCTTCTTTTCAGTAACGACTACTATCCTTTCAAGGTAAGTTATCTCATCTCCTCCACTTAGTCTACATGGATACAGATAGGAATGGATTGGCCTGTACAGTACATAGCCTATCCCAGGATTCTCTGTGTAATCTAACACCAAGTGGTGTAGGACACAGAGCAGGAAGCTGTAATCGCCTGTCACCAATGTCACAGTACCTCAGGCTCACGCCACAAAAAACTCATAGCCGGTGACCATGTCGCACCACGCTACTTCCTCGTCACGCCATCCCATGGGACCTTACATCTGGCACAATGTCACACTTGCCATTGACCATACACACCTGGGGCCTCATTTCTAACTGTTGTGTATATTTAACACTAAATATCTGCGTATGCCAGTTCTGCAAAGACTGAGCCCACTCAACAATAGAGATTTATTAACTTTGGCGCACGCCATAAATACACGTTTTCCGTTATAAGTCATGAAACTGTGCACACGTTTAAGGAGCATTATAACATTTCCCATCATTCACCTTTAATGCTGACAATTATGCCCTTACATGCTGTATACTTTGGAAGTATTAAAATTAGGCCAAGGCAGTATCTAAGGAAATAGCCATGCAGGGTGAACTTGAGAGTTTGGTAGAAGGTTTTCTTTGGCATTTGCTGTATCTGACCATGTCCTAAAGACAAAAACAATTGCACATTGTTGTGTACCAGATCGTTTGAACTCAATAATGTTTTGCATAAACTTTTTCCCAAACCTAAATACGCTGCACTGCCCGCAAATTCTGAAACATTATCTACTCTGATATTTTTTTTTTACTACAGTAGGCTATACTGTAGTGCTGTCTGTTCACCTGTTAAATTCTACGGTATGTAACTCTCTCTCTCTTTCGAATGCACAAACTACAAATTATAATATCTAATAGGCGCAATAAAGAGATGGGCATGTGTAACCGATGTGAAATGGCTAGCTAGTTAGCGGTGGTGCGCGCTAATAGCGTTTCAATCGGTGAAGTCACTGCTTTGAGACCTTGAAGTAGTGGTTCCCCTTGCTCTGCAAGGGCCGTGGCTTTTGTGGAGCGATGGGTAACGATGCTTCGTGAGTGTCAGTTGTTGATGTGTTCAGACGGTCCCTGGTTCGGGCGAGGAGGGGGACGGAAGCTATACTGTTACACATGGTCATTTGTTTTATGACTACCTCCGGAATATGAGCTCATGGCCAGAAAAGGTGAGGAATTTATTTTGCAATGGTTAGGATACTGTGCCTTCAGTAACTATTTACACCTCTTGACTTTTTTTTAACATTTTGTTGTTTTTACTACCTGAATATAAAATTGATAACATTTAGATATTTTTTTATTCACTGGTCTACCCACAATACCCCATAATGTCAAAGTGGAATTGTGTTTTTTTAAATTTTACAAATGAATAAAAAATGAAAAGTTGAAATGTCTTGAGTCAATAAGTATTCAACCTCTTTGTTATGGCAAGATTAAATACATTCAGAAATAAAAATGTGTTTCACAAGGCACATAATAAGTTGCAATAATAGTGTTTAACGTGGTTTTTGAATGACTGCCTCATCTCTGTACCCCACACATACAATTATCTGTAATGTCCCTCAGTCGATCAGTGAATTTCAAACACTAATTCAACTACAAAGACCAGGGAGGTTTTCCAATGCCTCACAAAGAAGGACCCCTATTGGTAGATGGGTAAAATATAAAAATACAATTGACATTGAATATCCCTTTGAGCATGGTGAAGTTATTAATTACACTTTGGATGGTGTATCAATACACACAGTCATTACAAAGATACAGGCGCCCTTCCTAACTCAGTTGCAGGAGAGGAAGGAAACCTCTCAGGGAATTCACCATGAGGTCATTGGTGACTTTAAAACCGTTTAATGGCTGTGATAGGGGAAAACTGACGATGGATCAACAACATTATCAATCAACGACATTGTAGTTACTCCACAATACTAACCTAATTGACAGAGGAAAAAGAAGGAAGCCCGTACAGAATAAAAATATTCCAAAACATGCATCATGTTTGCAACAAGCAGAGGTGTAAAAAGTACCCAATTGTCATACTTGAGTAAAATTAAAGACACCTTAATAGAAAATGACTCAAGTAAAAGTGAAAGTCACCCAGTAAAATACTCCTTAAGTAAAAGTCTAAAAGTATTTGGTTTAAAACATACTTAAGTATCAAAAGTAAACGTATAAATTATTTCAAAGAAGACCAGAGGGCACCGTTTTATGTTTTTTTTATTTCCGGAATGCCAGGGACACTCCAACACTCAGACATAATTTACATACAAAGCATGTTGTGTTTAGTGAGTCCCCCCAGGGATGTTCTCTGTTTAGTGAGTCCTCCAGATCAGCGACAGTAGGGATGACCAGGGATGTTCTCTGTTTAGTGAGTCCTCCATATCAGCGACAGTAGGGATGACCAGGGATGTTCTCTGTTTAGTGAGTCCTCCATATCAGCGACAGTAGGGATGACCAGGGATGTTCTCTGTTTAGTGAGTCCTCCATATCAGCGACAGTAGGGATGACCAGGGATGTTCTCTGTTTAGTGAGTCCTCCATATCAGAGGTAGTAGGGATGACCAGGGATGTTCTCTGTTTAGTGAGTCCTCCATATCAGAGGTAGTAGGGATGACCAGGGATGTTCTCTGTTTAGTGAGTCCTCCAGATCAGAGACAGTAGGGATGACCAGGGATGTTCTCTGTTTAGTGAGTCCTCCATATCAGCGACAGTAGGGATGACCAGGGATGTTCTCTGTTTAGTGAGTCCTCCATATCAGCGACAGTAGGGATGACCAGGGATGTTCTCTGTTTAGTGAGTCCTCCATATCAGCGACAGTAGGGATGACCAGGGATGTTCTCTGTTTAGTGAGTCCTCCATATCAGAGGTAGTAGGGATGACCAGGGATGTTCTCTGTTTAGTGAGTCCTCCAGATCAGAGACAGTAGGGATGACCAGGGATGTTCTCTGTTTAGTGAGTCCTCCATATCAGAGGTAGTAGGGATGACCAGGGATGTTCTCTGTTTAGTGAGTCCTCCATATCAGCGACAGTAGGGATGACCAGGGATGTTCTCTGTTTAGTGAGTCCTCCATATCAGAGGTAGTAGGGATGACCAGGGATGTTCTCTGTTTAGTGAGTCCTCCATATCAGTGGTAGTAGGGATGACCAGGGATGTTCTCTGTTTAGTGAGTCCTCCATATCAGCGACAGTAGGGATGACCAGGGATGTTCTCTGTTTAGTGAGTCCTCCATATCAGAGGTAGTAGGGATGACCAGGGATGTTCTCTGTTTAGTGAGTCCTCCATATCAGCGACAGTAGGGATGACCAGGGATGTTCTCTGTTTAGCGAGTCCTACAGATCAGAGACAGTAGGGATGACCAGGGATGTTCTCTGTTTAGTGAGTCCTACAGATCAGAGGCAGTAGGGATGACCAGGGATGTTCTCTGTTTAGTGAGTCCTACAGATCAGAGGTAGTAGGGATGACCAGGGATGTTCTCTGTTTAGTGAGTCCTCCAGATCAGAGACAGTAGGGATGACCAGGGATGTTTTCTGTTTAGTGAGTCCTCCAGAAGTGAGTCCACCAGACCAGAGGCATAGTGTTTAAAGAGATATGAATTATTAAGAAGACATGATTGGAATCATACAGTATTCTGAGGAGGACAGGTCAATGCAGGCGGGCAGTACTTGTCTGTTTCATTAGCTTGTCATGGTATACCTCGTGCTGACGACTTGTGCTGAAGGTCGTAAACCTTGTTGAACAAAAGGATGGATTGTCTTTTTCCCTACGTTTTTTAACTGAGCAGGCCACCAGTTGATTAACAAGGTCTTATTGTCTCTAACCTCTCCTTTCAACGCGGTCAAGATTTTGCGAGGAAAAGCACAACAACCATTCAACAGCTGAATCACATTGGACCGGTCAAGAGGCCAAACCGCGTTTTGAGCCAATGGTAATCATTCGTGCTAGAGTGGGCAGCCCCATGCGTTGGTTAACAGCTTGAAGGAGGCGGGCTCTGGGCCAGTCAGCAGACCAAAATTGCTTTATTATTGATGCCGATCTGCTCCTGGCAGGGCTGCCTGACTGGGTTTTTAATTAGACAGAGATTTGGCAAGTAGGACATAGGCAGGAGCAGAAGGCTGAAGAAAGACACCGGACAATGACTTGACATTTCTGGCAAGGGATACCCAGAGCTGGTAATCTACTGTAAATTCAGAGAAGTTTTGAACAAAATAATACTAGGTCAGAGATGCCTATTTCGATTGGGCCCCGGTTTAAAACTAGTCTGGGTAGGTACCGTGTGTCACAGTTGGGTCACAAGAGAATTCATATAACTTCAGATAGTTCCCGTCGCATAACCGTTTGACAAACTCTAGGACTGGTTTCCCAGACACAGATAAAGTCCTGGACTGAAGGCGCTCTTAATGGAGAATCTATTTTTAGTCCAGGAGTTTAATCTGGGTACAGGAAATCATCCCTTAGTTCTGAGCAACGATGTCCTTCCACGATGCTTACTGCCATAAAATGTTGAGACAAAATACCAAACAAAACACCATCAACTACTGTATGGGTATTGTAGCATTGACGTATAAAGCCCCAACTCCAATACCAGCCTCGATTTGTCCCCTTCCATCATAGTAGCCCGCATGGCAGTCAATATTGGCATCTCTTGCATTTTTGTGAATTTAGAATTTAGGTCACTGGCACTGTTTTATAAGACTGCAATTATCTTGAATAATGAATCTCCCCCCTCCCCCCTCCCTCTGCATGTGAGAGGGGCCAGTAGTGTTCCCTGTAGTGCATAGAAAGTGTTCCTATTCTTCTATTTGCAGGGTAAAGCTGGGACGGTTCTGTTTCATGGTGGGGGGAAGTTTGAGTGTAGTATGGTACCATGCTCACTGTCAGTGTGTTTACTTATGTGTAGCCTGTCTGTGTCTATGTAGCCTGTCTGAGTCTATGTAGCCTGTCTGTGTCTATGTAGCCTGTCTGTGTCTATGTAGCCTGTCTGTGTCTATGTAGCCTGTCTGTGTCTATGTAGCCTGTCTGAGTCTATGTAGCCTGTCTGTGTCTATGTAGCCTGTCTGTGTCTATGTAGCCTGTCTGAGTCTATGTAGCCTGTCTGTGTCTATGTAGCCTGTCTGAGTCTATGTAGCCTGTCTGTGTCTATGTAGCCTGTCTGTGTCTATGTAGCCTGTCTGAGTCTATGTAGCCCGTCTGTGTCTATGTAGCCTGTCTGAGTCTATGTAGCCTGTCTGAGTCTATGCAGCCTGTCTGAGTCTATGTAGCCTGTCTGTGTCTATGTAGCCTGTCTGAGTCTATGTATTCTGTCTGTGTCTATGTAGCCTGTCTGAGTCTATGTAGCCTGTCTGTGTCTATGTAGCCTGTCTGAGTCTATGTAGCCTGTCTGAGTCTATGTAGCCTGTCTGTGTATATGTAGCCTGTCTGTGTCTATGTAGCCTGTCTGAGTCTATGTAGCCTGTCTGTGTATATGTAGCCTGTCTGTGTATATGTAGCCTGTCTGAGTCTATGTAGCCTGTCTGTGTCTATGTAGCCTGTCTGAGTCTATGTAGCCTGTCTGTGTCTATGTAGCCTGGCTGAGTCTATGTAGCCTGTCTGAGTCTATGTAGCCTGTCTGTGTATATGTAGCCTGTCTGTGTCTATGTAGCCTGTCTGAGTCTATGTAGCCTGTCTGTGCTGCTGCTCCAGTTTCAACTGTTCTGCCTTATTATTTTTCGACCATGCTGGTCATTTATGAACATTTGAACATCTTGGCCATGTTCTGTTATAATCTCCACCCGGCACAGCCAGAAGAGGACTGGCCATCCCACATATGCTCTCTCTAATTCTCTCTTTCTTTCTCTCTCTCGGAGGACCTGAGCCTTAGGACCATGCCCCAGGAATACCTGACATGATGACTCCTTGCTGTCCCCAGTCCACCTGACTGTGCTGCTGCTCCAGTTTCAACTATTCTGCCTTATTATTATTCGACCATGCTGGTCATTTATGAACATTTGAACATCTTGACCATGTTTTGTTATAATCTCCACCCGGCACAGCCAGAAGAGGACTGGCCACCCCACATAGCCTGGTTCCTCTCTAGGTTTCTTCCTAGGTTTTGGCCTTTCTAGGGAGTTTTTCCTAGCCACCGTGCTTCTACACCTGCATTGCTTGCTGTTTGGGGTTTTAGGCTGGGTTTCTGTACAGCACTTTGAGATATCAGCTGATGTACGAAGGGCTATATAAATACATTTGATTTGATTTGATTTGATTTGTCTGTGTCTATGTAACCTGTCTGTGTCTATGTAGCCTGTCTGTGTATATGTAGCCTGTCTGTGTCTATGAAGCCTGTCTGTGCCTATGTCGCCTGTCTGAGTCTATGTAGCCTGTCTGTGTATATGTAGCCTGTCTGTGTATATGAAGCCTGTCTGTGCCTATGTCGCCTGTCTGAGTCTATGTAGCTTGTCTGTGTCTATGTAGCCTGTCTGAGTCTATGTAGCCTGTATGTGTCTATGTAGCCTGTCTGAGTCTATGTAGCCTATCTGAGTCTGTCCCGTCTAGGAACAGGTGTTGAACATTAGCATGAGCTATGCAGTGCATTCGGAAAGTATTCAGACCGCTTGACTTTTTCCATATTTTGTTACGTTAAAGCCTTATTCTAAAATGGATTCAACAAAAAAAATCATCAGCAATCTACACACAATACCCTATAATGACAAAGTGAAAACAGTTTTTTTAGCAAATGTTTTAAAAATAATAAACAGAAATACCTTATTTACATAAGTATTCAGACCCTTTGCTATGAGACTCAACATTGAGGTCAGGTGCATCCTATTTCCATTGAACATCCTTGAGATGTTTCTACAACTTGATTGGAGTTCACCTGTGGTCAATTCAATTGATTGGACATGATTTGGAAAGGCACACACCTGTCTATATAAGGTCCCACAGTTGACAGTGCATGTCAGAGCAAAAACCAATCCATGAGGTTGAAGGAATTGTCTGTAGTGCTTAGAAACAGGATTGTCGAGGCACAGATCTGGGGAAGGGTACCAAAAAATGTCTGCAGCATTGAAGGTCCCCAAGAACACAGTGGCCTCCATCAATCTTAAATCGAAGAAGTTTGGAACCACCAAGGCTCTTCCTAGAGCTGGCCGCCCGGCCAAACTGAGCAATCGGGAGAGAAGGGCCTTGGTCAGGGAGACAACCAAGAACCCGATGGTCACTCTGACAGAGCTGTAGAGTTCCTCTGTGGAGATCGGAGCAACTTCCATAAGGACAATCATCTCTGCAGCACTCCACCAATCAGGCCTTTATGGTAGAGTGGCCAGACGGAAGCCACTCCTCAGTAAAAGGCACATGACATCCAGCTTGGAGTTTGCCAAAAGGCACATAAAGACTCTCAGAACATGAGAAACAAGATTCTCTGGTCTGATGAAACCAAGATTGAACTCTTTGGCCTGAATGCAAAGTTTCACGTCTGGAGGAAATTTGGCACCATCCCTACGGTGAAGCATGGTGGTGGCAGTATCATGCTGTGGTGATGTTTTTCAGTGGCAGGGAGTGGCAGGGAGTGGCAGGAGACTAGTCAGGATCGAGGCAAAGATGAACGGAGCAAAGTACAGAGAGATCCTTGATGAAAACCTGCTTCATAGTGCTCAGGACCTCAGACTGGGGTGAAGGTTCACCTTCCATCAGGACAAAGACCCTAAGCACACAGCCAAGACAACGCAGGAGTGGCTTCGGGACAAGTCTCTGAATGTCCTTGAGCCAGACCCCGGATTTGAACCCGATCGAACATCTCTGGCGAGACCTGAAAATAGCTGTGCAGTAACGCTCCCCATCCAACCTGAAAGAGCTTGAGAAGATATGCAGAGAAGAATGGGAGAAACTCCCCAAATACCTGTGTGCCAAGCTTGTAGCGTCATACCCAAGAAGACTCAATGCTATAATCGCTGCCAAAGGTGCTTCAACAAAGTACTGAGTAAAGGGTCTGAATTCTTACGTAAATGTGATTTCACTGTTTTTTTTATTTGCATTAAATGTGCAACAGTTTCTAAAAACTGCTTTTTGCTTTGTCATTATGGGGTATTGTGTGTAGATTGATGAGGAATAAAATAATTTAATACATTTTAAAATAAGGCTGTAACGTAACAATGTGGAAAAAGTCAAGTGGTCTGAATACTTTCCGAACTGTACATATTATGCTACAAGGGCTGATTGTTTATCAAATCAAATCAAATTGTATTGGTGACATACACGTGATTAGCAGATGTTATTGCTGGTGTAGCAAAATGCTTGTGCTTCTAGCTCCGACAGTACATTATTATAACAAGCAATATCAAACAAATTACACAACGTATTCCAAATACACACAAATCTAAGTAGGAATGAATTAATGCTATATACAGAGGAAGTCGGAAGTTTACATACACATAGATTGGAGTCATTAAAACTCGTTTTTCAACCACTCCACAAATTTCTTGTTAACAAATTATAGTTTTGGCAAGTCGGTTAGGACATCTACTTTGTGCATGACACAAGTAATTTGTCCAACACTTGTTTACAGACATATTATTTCACTTCTAATTCACTGTATCACAATTCCAGTGGGTCAGAAGTTTACATACACTAAGTTGACTGTGCCTTTAAACAGCTTGGAAAATTCTTATTGACATAATTTGAGTCAATTGGAGGTGTACCTGTGGATGTATTTCAAGGCCTACCTTCAAACTCAGTGCCTCTTTGCTTGACATCAAAATCCAAAGAAATCAGCCAAGACCTCAGAAAATAATTGCAGCCCTCCACATGTCTGGTTCATCCTTGGAAGCAATTTCCAAACGCCGGAAGTTACCACGTTTATCTGTACAAACAGTAGCATGCAAGTATAAACACCATAGGGCCACACAGCCATCATACCGCTCAGGAAGGAGACGCATTCTGTCTCCTAGAGGTGAACGTACTTCGGTGCGAAAAGTGCAAATCAATCCCAGAACAACAGCAAAGGACCTTGTGAAGATGCTGGAGGAAACAGGTACAAAAGTATCTATATCCACTGTAAAACGAGTCCTATATCAACATAACCTGAAAGGCCGCTCAGCAAGGAAGAAGCCACTGCTCCAAAACCGCCATAAAAAAAAGCCAGACTATGGTTTGCAACTGCACATGGATGAAGATCGTACATTTTGGAGAAAATCCTCTCGTCTGATGAAACAAAAATAGATCTGTTTGGCCATAATGACCATCATTATGTTTGGAGGAAAAAGGGGGAGGCTAGCAAGCCGAAGAACACCATCCCAACCGTGAATCTTGGGGATGGCAGCATCATGTTGTGGGGGTGCTTTGCTGCAGGAGGGACTGGTGCACTTCACAAAATAGATGGCATCATGAGGTAGGAAAATTACGTGGATATATTGAAGCAACATCTCAAGACATCAGTCAGTAAGTTAAAGCTTGGTTGCAAATGGATCTTCCACATGGACAATGACCCCAAGCATACTTCCAAAGTTGTGGCAAAATGGCTTAAGGACAACAAAGTCAAGGTATTGGAGTGGCCATCACAAAGCACTGACCTCAATACACTAGAACATTTGTGGGTAGAACTGAAAACGTGTGTGCGAGCAAGGAGGCCTACAAACCTGACTCAGTTACAGCAGCTCTGTCAGGAGGAATGGGCCAAAATTCACCCAACTTATTGTGGGAAGCTTGTGGAAGGCTACCCAAAATGTTTGACCCAAGTTAAACAATTTAAAGGCAATGCTACCAAATACTAATTGAGTGTATGTAAACTTCTGACCCACTGGAAATGTGATGAAAGAAATAGAAGCTGAAATAAATCATTCCCTCTATTTTTCTGACATTTCACATTCTTATGTGAAATGTGTTTATCCTAACTGACCTAAACCAGTGATTTTTTTATTCAGATTAAATGTCAGGAATTGTGAAAACTGAGTTTAAATGTAATTGTGCTAATGTGTATGTAAACTTCCGACTTCAACTGTACATGTATGGACGAGCAATGTCAGAGCGGAACTAACTATGATACAGTTGAATAGTATAGAATACTGTATATAAACTTAGCAACAAAAGAAATGTCCCTTTTGTGGGACCCCGTCTTTCAAAGATAATTCGTAAAAATCCAAATAACTTCACAGATCTTTATTGTAAAGGGTTTAAACACTGTTTCCCAAGCTTGTTCAATGAACCATAAACAGTTGATGAACATGCACCTGTGGAACGGTCGTTACAACACTAACAGCTCATCTGCGTGAACGTTAGGTATGCTGCAAGGAGGCATGAGGACTGCAGATGTGGCCAGGGCAATAAATTGCAATGTCCGTACTGTGAGATGCCTAAGACAGCGCTACAGGAAGACAGAACGGACAGCCGATCGTCCTCGCAGTGGCAGACCACGTGTAACAATACCTGCACAGGATCGATACATCCGAACATCACACTTGCGGGACAGGTACAGGATGGCAACAACAACTGCCCGAGTTACACCAGGAACGCAGGCCTTGTAGGCCTGTTGTAAGGCAGGTCCTCACCAGACATCACCGGCAACAACGTCACCCATGGGCACAAACCCACCGTAGCTGGACCAGACAGGACTGGCAAAACGTGCTCTTCACTGACGAGTCGCGGTTTTGTCTCACCAGGGGTGATGGTCGGATTTGCATTTATCGTCAAAGGAATGAGCGTTACACCGAGGCCTGAACTCTGGAGCGGGATCGATTTGGAGGTGGAGGGTCCATCATGGTCTGGGGCGGTGTGTCACAGCATCATCGGACTGAGCTTGTTGTCATTGCAGGCAATTTCAACGCTGTGCGTTACAGGGAAGACATTCTCCTCCCTCATGTGGTACCCTTCATGCAGGCTCATCTTGACATGACCGTCCAGCATGACAACACCACCAGCCATACCGCTCGTTCTGTGCGTTATTTCCAGCAAGACAGGAATGTCAGTGTTCTGCCATGGCCAGCGAAGAGCCCAGATCTCAATCCCATTGAGCACGTCTGGGACCTGTTGGATCGGAGGGTGAGGGCTAGGGCCATTCCCCCCAGAAATGTCTGGGAACTTGCAGGTGCCTTGGTGGAAGTGTGGGTAACATCTCACAGAAAGAACTGGCAAATCTTGTGCAGTACATGAAGAGGAGATGCACTGTAGTACTTTATGCAGCTGGTGGCCACACCAGTTACTGACTGTTACTTTTGATTTTGACCCCCCTTTGTTCAGGGACACATTATTCAATTTCTGTTAGTCACATGTCTGTGGAACTTGTTCAGTTTATGTCTCAGTTGTTGAATTTTGTTATGTTCATGCACATATTTACACGTGTTAAGTTAGATCAAATCAAATTTATTTATATAGCCCTTCGTACATCAGCTGATATATCAAAGTGCTGTACAGAAACCCAGCCTAAAACCCCAAACAGCAAGCAATGCAGTTGTTGAAGCACGTTGGCTAGGAAAAACTCCCTAGAAAGGCCAAAACCTAGGAAGAAACCTAGAGAGGAACCAGGCTATGAGGGGTGGCCAGTCCTCTTCTGGCGTTGCCGGGTGGAGATTATAACAGAACATGGCCAAGATGTTCAAATGTTCATAAATGACCAGCATGGTCAAATAATAGGTCTGGGACAGGTAGCATGTCCGGTGAACAGGTCAGGATTCCATAGCCGCAGGCAGAACAGTTGAAACTGGAGCAGCAGCATGGCAAGGTTGACTGGGGACAGCAAGGAGTCGTCATGCCAGGTAGTCCTGTGACCTGGTCCTAGGGCTCAGGTCCTCCGAGAGAGAGAAAGAAAGAGCGAAAGAGAGAATTAGAGAGAGCATAATGAAATTCACACAGGACACTGGATAAGACAGGAGATGTACTCCAGATATAACAAACTGACCCTAGCCCCCCGACACATAAACTACTGCAGCATAAATACTGGAGGCTGAGACAGGAGGGTTCAGGAGACACTTTTGATGAAAATAAACGCAGTTGACAGTGAGAGTTTACAGGTGAGATGAGTAATGCAAGATATGTAAAGATTATTAAGTAACTAAGATACCGTAGAATACTATAGAATATAGTGTATATATATGAGACGAGTTTATTAAATGTGTCAATGTGTTTGTAACCCATCACCATCCAAATAAACTATGTCTGGCGATGGATTTGTGAGGGCTTGCAGAGAGCTTTCAATAGGTGTGCTTGTGTATTTGTGAGTGGCCTCGACTGTATGACCTTGAGTGATGGAAAGCAACGAGGAGAGAGGGAGGAGAAAGACGTTATGAGTCAGCGATGCAAAACAGTTTTTCCTGTTAATCAACACAGCGTTTGGAAGAGGCCGAAGCTTCTCACCCTCCATTTCCCTTTTTCATTCACTTCCCATCCCCCACACAATCTGCTGCCGTGCGGCTTTATTAACAGTTTTTTTTTTAAAGTGGCTCCAATTACAGTGATTGGTGTTAGTTGGACATGTGACCCAAGATAAACATGAGGTGAAGGAAGGCTGAACTTAAACCTTAATTGAAGTTGCCTCCGTGTAGGCTACAGTATATCTGATAGAAGCACTATGCATGGGATTACGTAACGCCTCTCTCTCCGTACGTTGTAATTAAAACAGTATTTTTGCCCCCAGGTCAGAGGGCCTCAAATAAGCTAAATGGTGTGCTCCTTTATCTGTTGGGCCCTGCGTATTATGCACTACTCTAAAACATCCCCAGTTTTAAACAACCCTAAAATGGTGTGTTCAGCTCATCTAGTCGATAACAGGATCCTCAGAGGCAGAAATGAAAGTGCAGTCGGCGGATGAACAGATTTCCTATTGCATAATACTCCATCTCTCTCTCTCTCACACACACACACACAATAAACACACACGCTATGGCCCACTGCAGGGCTCGGTGGGGGTGGGGCGTGTTGGTAGGGGACATTTGATTGGTGTGCTATAATAAGGGATATGACCTGAGATTATTCCAGTCAGTAGTTCCATCCCGATCCCGCACTGTTAGGTAAAGGATTCACTGTAAGGTAAGGGATTAACTGTGAGGTAAAGGATTCACTGTGAGGTAAGGGATTAACTGTGAGGTAAAGGATTCACTGTAAGGTAAGGGATTAACTGTGAGGTAAGCGGTTCACTGTGAGGTAAGGGATTCACTGTGAGGTGAGGGATTAACTGTGAGGTAAGAGATTCACTGTAAGGTAAGGGATTCACTGTTAGGTAAAGGATTCACTGTGAGGTAAGAGATTCACTGTGAGGTAAGGGATTCACTGTGAGAAAAGGAATTCACTGTGAGGTAAGGTATTCACTGTGAGGTAAGGTATTCACTATGAGGTAAGGGAATCTCTGTGAGGTAAGGGATTCACTGTGAGAAAAGGGATTCACTGTGAGGTAAGCTATTCACTATGAGGTAAGGGAATCTCTGTGAGGTAAGGGATTCACTGTGAGAAAAGGTATTCACTGTGAGGTAAGGTATTCACTATGAGGTAAGGGAATCTCTGTGAGGTAAAGGATTCACTGCAAGGTAAGGGATTCACTGTGAGGTAAAGGATTCACTGTGAGGTAAGAGATTCACTGTAAGGTAAGGTATTAACTGTGAGGTAAGGGGTTCACTGTGAGGTAAGGGGTTCACTGTGAGGTAAGGGGTTCACTGTGAGGTAAGGGATTCACTGTGAGGTAAGGGATTAACTGTGAGGTAAGAGATTCACTGTGAGGTAATGGATTCACTCTGAGGTTAGGAATTTACTGTGAGGTAAGAGATTCACTGTGAGGTAATGGATTCACTCTGAGGTTAGGAATTTACTGTGAGGTAAGGGAATCCCTGAGGTAAGGGCATCTCTGTGAGGTAAGGGATTCACTGTGAGAAAAGGGATTCACTGTGAGGTAAGGTATTCACTATGAGGTAAGGGAATCTCTGTGAGGTAAGGGATTCACTGTGAGAAAAGGGATTCACTGTGAGGTAAGCGATTCACTGTGAGAAAAGGGATTCACTGTGAGGTAAGGGAATCTCTGTGAGGTAAGGGATTCACTGTGAGAAAAGGGATTCACTGTGAGGTAAGCGATTCACTGTGAGGTAAGGGAATCTCTGTGAGGTAAAGGATTCACTGTGAGAAAAGGGATTCACTGTGAGGTAAGGTATTCACTATAAGGCAAGGGATTCACTGTGAGGTAAGGGAATCTCTCTAATCCTTGCACCATCCAGCATCCTGGCCCACGCCATGCCACCCACCCATCAGCCTTAGTTTGTGTGTGTGTGTGTGTGTGTGTGTGTGTGTGTGTGTGTGTTTGTGTGTTTGTGTGTTTGTGTGTATGTGTGTATGTGTGTATGTGTATGTGTGTATGTGTGTGTGTGTGTGTGTGTGTGTGTGTGTGTGTGTGTGTGTGTGTGTGTGTGGTATGTACGAGTGATACCATTGAACACATTCCATCCTATTGAGAGATTCTGCTTGGTCTCTACTCGGATTCAGCCTCCTCCTTCTCTGCCTCCACCCTTGGCTGGTGTCTCCCACCCATCACATGACCTCACACACAGATGGTGCTCTTATCACGGGCCAGCAGATGTGCTAGAGCACATCTAAGTCAACCTTTTTAGCTGCTTCACAGAACCCACTGGCCTCCCGGCCATCCACGAAAAGCTGGACGTTTTATTTAGCCAATTTCTGGACTCATTTCAGAGAGATAGTATAATTATGTCCTTTTCCTGCTTCAGTTACAATGGAACGCAATGGCCATAACCTTGAGTTTGACACGAGAGCCTCTATCTCCACTGTGACTTGTCCCTCTACCGTTTAACAGCGAGTGGACTATGTCATCAGACAACTCAATGGTGGAACTGTTTAACAGTGGAGAAGAGATTGCAGACAGACATTATAGACTGGGGGGAAAAAGTATGAAAATATATGCAATCACTGCTGTACGTCGCGCTGGAAAAGTGCGTCTGCTAAATGACTAACATGGAAAACATGTACATGTAGACTAGATTCTCTGTGATGGAGAATGATGTGGCTCTCTGATAGGTGTCCTGCAGTGAGGGTGTCCTCTCTGATAGGTGTCCTGCAGTGAGGGTGTCCACTCTGATAGGTGTCCTGCAGTGAGGGTGTCCACTCTGATAGGTGTCCTGCAGTGAGGGTGTCCTCTTTGATAGGTGTCCTACAGTGAGGGTGTCCTCTCTGGTAGGTGTCCTACAGTGAGGGTGTCCACTCTGATAGGTGTCCTACAGTGAGGGTGTCCACTCTGATAGGTGTCCTCTCTGATAGGTGTCCTGCATTGAGGGTGTCCACTCTGATACTGTAGGTGTCCTGCAGTGAGGGTGTCCACTCTGATAGG
This sequence comes from Oncorhynchus mykiss, assembly GCF_057628025.1. Lineage (NCBI taxonomy): Eukaryota > Metazoa > Chordata > Actinopteri > Salmoniformes > Salmonidae > Oncorhynchus > Oncorhynchus mykiss. Next base: position 10,044,777 of record NC_143029.1, read on the forward strand.
TGATAGTGATATCTCCACTCTGATATTGTAGGTGTCCTGCAGTGAGGGTGTCCTCTCTGATAGGTCTCCTGTAGTGAAGGTGTGATGGCTAATTGCACATTCCTCTCCAAAGCACATTCAGAAGCTATCTCCCAAAACTACTCCATACCAAGTACAGTACAGGTTTTTATTAACATACAAGGCATTATCAGAAGATATCCTCTTACTTTAAGCCCCCATAACACCTGTTATAACTGCTAGCAATTGCACTTTATACAGTACGCAATTGGTTAGGGACACATTTGTGTTCCCATGATGGCGATCATTTGGCCAAAGTGTTCCTTCAGCTGCACACTGGAACACTTTTTGGGATGCTCATTATTCTAAAAAAAACAGTGGGGTTCCATTATGTATTTAACAGCTGAATACAATGCTAGAGACACTGGTGGTGTAGAAAGTAGACAGTACTTTAATCCATTGTCAGGTCATGAGCATATGAACCTTCAACTGCATTTTTTGACCAATGGTGTACAATTGGCCTCAGTCTCATTCTCATTTGCTTCATGGGCAGTCTCATTCTCATTTGCTTCATGGGCTGGCTCGACCTGCTACGTTTGTTTTGTTGATGTGCCATTGTGACGTGTTTCAGCAAAGACTTTACATGGGATAATAAAGCATCATGTGACTTGATATGGGCAGAAAAGCTAGCTAAAACGCTGAAGTATTTAAACGCAGGAAGTAGGGATGCTGAGGTTGCTGCAGCACCCCCTGATAAATCACAAAGAAAAAATGATAAACATAAAAAAGATAGCACCAGACCCAAAAAAACATCTTCCTGCGGACATGGAGGAGCTTATTCTTTCTTCTTCATCTCTGCTTCCATTCTCCTCCTCCTCCTCCTCTCCTCCTCTCCACAGAGCAGCATTCACTTCCTCCTTCGGTCACCTTCAACGTCTGCTACTCAGTTCCTACAAGCCTTGCGGTACTCCGAGGGTGGAAAAAGCTCAGTGGAGGTAAATGGAGCTCTTGTCCATCACACATGTCAGCATGGCACTAGTCTGTCTGTCTGACTTTATGTACAGGTCTGTCTGTCTGTCTGTCTGTCTGTCTGTCTGTCTGTCTGACTTTATGTACAGGTCTGTCTGTCTGTCTTTATGTACAGGTCTCTCCATCTGTCTGTCTGTCTGTCTGTCTGTCTGTCTGTCTGTCTGTCTGTCTGACTGACTTTATGTACAGGTCTGTCTGTCTGTCTGTCTCTCTGTCTGTCTGACTTTATGTACAGGTTTGTCTGTCTGTCTGTCTGTCTGTCTGTCTGACTTTATGTACAGGTCTGTCTGTCTGTCTGTCTGACTGACTTTATGTACAGGTGTGTGTGTCTGTCTGTCTCTCTGTCTGTCTGACTTTATGTACAGGTTTGTCTGTCTGTCTGTCTGTCTGTCTGACTTTATGTACAGGTCTGTCTGTCTGTCTGTCTGTGTCTCTGTCTGTCTGACTTTATGTACAGGTCTGTCTGCCTGTCTGTCTGTCTGTCTGTCCGTCTGTCTGTCTGTCTGTCTGTCTGTCTGTCTGTCTGTCTGTCTGTCTGTCTGTCTGTCTGTCTGTCTGTCTGTCTGACTTTATGTACAGGTCTGTCTGTCTGTCTGTCTGACTTTATGTACAGGTCTGTCTGTCTGTCTGTCTGTCTCTCTGTCTGTCTGACTTTATGTACAGGTCTGTCTGCCTGTCTGTCTGTCTGTCTGTCTGTCTGTCTGTCTGTCTGTCTGTCTGTCTGTCTGTCTGTCTGTCTGTCTGTCTGTCTGACTGACTTTATGTACAGGTCTGTCTGTCTGTCTGTCTGTCTGTCTCTCTGTCTGTCTGACTTTATGTACAGGTCTGTCTGTCTGCCTGTCTGTCTGTCTGTCTGTCTGTCTGTCTGTCTGTCTGTCTGTCTGTCTGTCTGAATTCATGGATGTCTAATATGGCTGTCTGTCAGTTATGACAGTCTATTTTCAGAGCTTATGTACAGTGAGGGTATGATAAAATGTTAACTTTCTCACTCATCATTATTTACATTATCCGTAAATATGGTAGCATCCACATTAATGCAGAAATGTTTAGAAACATATTCCATTCTTATTTACCATAAAAGTGACTGCAAAATGACATAATACATGAAACAATATCTCATTCCCTGAGCAATTGTATTGGTATAAAATAATACAATTTCCCAATTTTTTGGGAGCGTACAATATAGCTTAGTATTTAATTGTTGTTGTTGTTGATATAGTCATTATTACTCATCTTTATCAAGGGTGTCAATCATTATGGACAACGATGTATGTCTGAGTATACCCCAGACAGACGCACTACAAACTAGATGGACAGCTCAAGCTCCATCTGTCCTTTCCTGCTATATCATCACCCCCCTCCCCTCCCCTCCTCTCTCTTTCTCCTTCGCTTTCTCTCTCTCTCTCTCTCTCTCTCTCTCTCTCTCTCTCTCTCTATCTCTCTCTCTCACCACTCCCATTCATCACTCCGTCATTTGCATAATATAAACTCCTAGCCACTGTATTAAATGAAACATTGGCTCCATTGTTGCTATGAGAACAATAAAAACCAGCGGTGACGTAATGCCTTCTCTCTTGGCGTCCCCTCTTTGCCCCTAACCCCCCCCCCCCCCCCCCCCTGCCTAACTGCATGCTTTGGGAAAATGCTGCCAAAAGGGTTTGTTAGTCACGTCCAGACACTCTTGGGTATTAAAATGTTATCTTCTCTGTGGTCGTGTCTGAAGGCGCACACACACATCACTCAGTTTGTTGGCATGACAGGTAGGCAGAAAGAGCTGTGAGCGTATCTCAGGAAAAAAATAACCCTATTTGACGTCAAGGGTTTGTGTTCTCCCAGAGTTACAAACAGGATTTGGTGCCACAATCAGACTTTCCCTAGCCTCCAAATTCCTGAACCAGCGTTGATATCTGTGCAATGGTCCATAGTGATATATTTTTTATTTATTTATTTCACCTTTATTTAACCAGGTAGGCAAGTTGAGAACAAGTTCTCATTTACAATTGCGACCTGGCCAAGATAAAGCAAAGCAGTTCGACACATACAACGACACAGAGTTACACATGGAGTAAAACAAACATACAGTCAATAATACAGTATAAACAAGTCTATATACGATGTGAGCAAATGAGGTGAGATAAGGGAGGTAAAAGGCAAAAAGGCCATGGTGGCAAAGTAGATACAATATAGCAAGTAAAACACTGGGATGGTAGATTTGCAATGGGAGAATGTGCAAAGTAGAAATAAAATAATGGGGGTGCAAAGGAGCAAAATAAATAAATAAATAAAATACAGTAGGGAAAGAGGTCTGTCTGTCTGTCTGTCTGTCTGTCTGTCTGTCTGTCTGTCTGTCTGTCTGTATGTCTGTCTCTCTGTCTCTCTGTCTGTCTGACTTTATGTACAGGTCTGTCTGTCTGTCTATATGTTGCCATGGTCCCGAGTGATATCTGTTACCATGGTCCCTAGTGATATATGTTGCCATGGTCCCTAGTGATATATGTTGCCATGGTCCCGAGTGATATCTGTTACCATGGTCCCTAGTGATATCTGTTGCCATGGTCCCTAGTGATATATGTTTCCATGGTTGATAGTGATATCTGTTGCCATGACCCCTAGTGATATATGTTGCCATGGTCCCTAGTGATATCTGTTGCTATGCCCCTAGTGATATATGTTGCCATGGTGCCTAGTTATATATGTTGCCATGGTTGATAGTGATATCTGTTGCCATGGTCCTGAGTGATATCTGTTACCATGGTCCCTAGTGATATCTGTTGCCATGGTCCCTAGTGATATATGTTACCATGGTTGATAGTGATATCTGTTGCCATGACCCCTAGTGATATATGTTGCCATGGTCCCTAGTGATTTCTGTTGCCATGGTCCTGAGTGATATCTGTTACCATGGTCCCTAGTGATATCTGTTGCCATGGTCCCTAGTGATATATGTTACCATGGTTGATAGTGATATCTGTTGCCATGACCCCTAGTGATATCTGTTGCCATGGTCCCTAGTGATATCTGTTGCTATGGTCCCTAGTTCTATTATTTTTCCTTTTCTAAAAACTTTTTAAAAAACCTTTCAGATTTTATTAACCATAACTATAAAAAATTCAAATCCCACAGAGATCGAATGGCTGTGTTGGGGGCATTTTGAGTGCAAAACCAGGTGTGATGTGAGAGAGGTTGGAGCTGAAAGGTTGTCTACCAGGCGAGTACTCTGAAGAGCATGTGCCCACACAGTGTGTTAGGTGGGCTAGCCATGAGTGCTTTTGGGAAAGGGCAACATTGCTGAGTGTAGTCATTCATCGTTTCACTCTTTCAACTTCCATTCCCTCCGAATGTATGGTGCCATGATTAAAATGTAATCGCTTTCAGAGGAGAAGTAGGGGCCTTACTTGTGTCTGTCTCATAGCAAATGGGAGGATCTCTTAATTCAAATGGGGTAGAAGCATGAGATTCATATTCATAGTGAAGCCCTTGATACGGTCACGTGACTCAGTTGGAAGCGCATGGCACTTGCAAAGCTAGGGTTGTGGGTTCGATTCCCGCGGGGGACCAGTACGAATGAAAATGTGTGTAAGTCGCCCTGGATAAGAGCGTCTGCTAAATGGCTAAAATGTAAGTATAAACAAATGGACGGCATGTACAGTGTGTCAATACCCTTCATGAACTAGAGTTTCTATGAGAAAAAAACAACAACAAATGCATGTGTGCAGTAGAACAGTATCCCTCGTTGTGTCTCTAGGCCTTGACTTCTCTTTACCAAAAGTAGTAATCCATTTTGGTTATGCAGTTAACATTCATCTTGGATCGTAACCGATGCTATAGTCAGATGACATGAAAATAGAGCTCTTACGGCCACGCACAACCAGTGGTGAGTTTTGCGTCTAAATGAATCCATACCAACTGTAAAATATGGTGGTGGATCTTTGATGTTATGGGGCTGTTTTGTATCCACTGGTCCTGAGGCCCTTTTTAAGGTCAATGGCATCATGAAATTCACCCAATACCAGGACATTTTAGCCCAAAACCTGGTTGCCTCTGCCAAGAGGCTGAAACTTGGCCTTTTGTTTTCTTTAACTAGTCAGAACAAATTCTTATTTAAAATGACAGCCTACCCCAGCCAAACGTGCGCCACCCTATAGGACTCACAATCACGGCCAGATGTGATGCAGCCTGGATTCAAACCAGGTACTGCAGTGACGCCTCTTGCACTGGGATGCAGTGTCTTAGACCACTGCGCCGCTCGTACACCCCAAGTACAAATCAAAATCCACAAAGAAACGGTCAATTAAGCACAAAATTAACATTTTGCAATGGCCATCTCTAAAGGCAGTATCATCTGTCTAGTATGAGCTGGAGCAGAGGCTGCATCCTAGCTGATGTGAAATGTGCAGTTGATTGCTGATGTGGAGGTGTTTGAAAGATCCACCGTGGTTGACTGGGGATCGTTGCGGCCTCAGGTCGACCCGACTCTCCTCCCACTTAACACAACATCCGTCACCGCCGACGGGCGACACCGTCTCGTGGTCCCTCGGCATCTCGTGTACATCCTGGGGACTTGCTGTTGCATTTATGTACTGGCTTGTAAATACTAAAGAATATAATTTCTTTGAGATTATGGAATTCTATTGCAGTGTGAAGAAAGCATGCCAATGGATTTCATCCGTGCATGTCAAACCAATCTTTAAGATTTATCATTTGGAAAGTGCTATTATTCACTTTTTTTTCTTCTTCAAAATGTCACCAACACCTCTACCTCCAACACCTCTACTGTACATCTCCCAGCAACCCCTAGTTTCTCCTGCTGCATGCCAATCATCCACACTGAGCACCGGCTCCCTCCTTTGCCGAAGTGGGCATATTGTATTATGCTGAGTCACTGTGCTGTAAGCCCAAGCATTCAGAGAGGGTTGACGGCAAACTGGGCGTAATGCTTAAAAGAGATGCAAGCGGTCTTGCAACCTTGCTGGGGCTTCAACATACAATGGGACTCTGTACCTGGATCCCTAGTCGTGTGGTTATGGAGTGCCAGAACAACTGCTTTTGAATCAAGGACAACGCTTTGCACCTCATTGATTGGAGCGTTGCTACATTTTGCACTGTTAAATTTCTTGCATCGGCTCTACTGTAGCACTCGCTTCCCATAGCCTCTCTGTCCTCCATGGCCTCAAAGTTCTCAATTCCAACATCAGAACATCAACAACATCAGACGTGCCAGATGAGCCCCCAAACGAATTCTGGCATCCCCGTTGGCCCCTCACTATGGGAACCGGGCGCGTCAGCACTTCTCTCAATGCCATTTTGTTCACTCTTCAAAGAGACGACAGAACACAGTAAAAAACCTTCCTCCCCCCTCTGCCACAGTCTCCCACCCAACCTCCCTGCCCCTCCCCCCTCCCTGCCCCTCCCCCCTCCCTATCCTCTCCGCTCTGTCTATGTAACAAAGCAGCAGCGGCAAAGAAAACTCACAGAAGGATTTCAAAGCTCCATTGATGCCAATGAACAAATGCTGCAGCAAGGGAAAGGGAAACGGGGATACCTAGTCAGTTGTCCAACTGAATGTATTCAACTGAAATGTGCCTTGTGTCCTCTGAATCAGAGAGGTGCGGGGGGGGCTGCCTTGATCGGCATCCACGTCTTCGGCGCACGGGTAACAGTGGGTTAACTGCCTTGCTCAGGGCAGCTAGCAGCTAGTTAACTGTTTTACGGGTAATCGCAGTGCATGCACTCTAAAATGTTGTAGTGCCTGAGTAATGGGCGATGTATAATTTATGACCCTCCTTGACTCGGCTCTCTTCATTACTATTGAATGACAGGAGTCCCGTGCCAGTGCAGGAGGCTGCATACACACACCAACACACACACCAACACACACACACACACTGTGAGGCTGGAGAACACTAGCAAAGGAAAGGGGGGGAGGATAGATGGAATGGGAGACGACGGGAGGGGGGGCTGGTCAAGGGCTGTCACAAGTTATTGATCACTTTTTCTTATGTAAGGCTGTTAGGATGGAGAAGGGTTGAGTGGGTTACTGTGAACAGATTCTCTCTCCATCTCTCTCTCTCACTTTCTCTCCCTCGCTTCCTCTCACTATTTCGGTCTCTTTCTTATTTCAAGCCACCGCTCGATGAAGGCTACTTCTCCCTCTCTCCCCTTCAATCTGTACATCTCTAAGTATTTGCAGATCGTCTGTCTCTATTTCAAAATACCCTGTCTCGTTACCCCGTCTCATTACCCCGTCTCGTTACCCCTTCTCATTACCCCGTCTCATTACCCTGTAGTTCCATCTCTCTCTCTGTAGTTCCATCTCTCCCTCTGTAGTTCCATCTCTCCCTCTGTAGTTCCATCTCTCCCTCTGTAGTTCCATCTCTCCCTCCGTAGTTCCATCCCTCTCCCTCCATAGTTCCATCTCTCTCCCTCTGTAGTTCCATCTCTCTCCCTCTGTAGTTCCATCTCTCTCCCTCTGTAGTTCCATCTCTCTCCCTCTGTAGTTCCACCTCTCCCTCTGTAGTTCCATCTCTCTCCCTCTGTACTTCCATCTCTCTCTCTGTAGTTCCATCTCTCTCCCTCTGTAGTTCCATCTCTCCCTCCGTAGTTCCATCTCTCTCCCTCTGTAGTTTCATCTCTCTCTCTGTAGTTCCATCTCTCTCCCTCTGTAGTTCCATCTCTCTCTCTATAGTTCCATCTCTCTCCCTCCGTAGTTCCATCTCTCTCCCTCTGTAGTTCCATCTCTCTCCCTCCGTAGTTCCATCTCTCTCCCTCTGTAGTTCCATCTCTCTCCCTCCGTAGTTCCATCTCTCTCCCTCCGTAGTTCCATCTCTCCCTCCATAGTTCCATCTCTCTCTCTCCATAGTTCCATCTCTCTCCCTCTGTAGTTCCATCTCTCTCCCTCCATAGCTCCACTTTTTCTTTCTATCCCTTTACATGTCCCTCTCTTTCTCCCTCTCTCTTTCTTTCTCATTCTGTGGCCTTGCCTGTTACATAATACTCGTTGTAGTGCTAGAGGACACAGATGTCTTCTACAGTATTGGATCAGATTAGGCAGTTTTGCCACAGACCCCGTGTACCCCCCAGGCCTAGCAGTACAGTATGAATGATTATTAGTGCACAGATAAGGCTGTGCTCTGGGAAAAATATGTCCACCTCCCAGCTCGGCTCCTTTTCCGCCTAGCCTTGCACTCTCTGACCCGTGCAACATCTTCACAAATCTAGTCGGGACAGTACTCGAGTCGGGTGGATAGAGGAGGCAGGAAGCGAATGGAGAATGGAGGCGAGAGGATAGGGGGAGGAGCTATTGGATGGCTGGAGGAGAAGGAGGAGGGGTCAACCACTGCAGTTACTGCTGCAGTGCTGCAATCTCCCAGAGTGCACCTGGTCAGGCCTGTATGTGTGTGTGTGTTTGGGACTGTGCCCAGCTTTTTTCTCCTCTCTCCCTGATGCTCTCATCCTTCCTCTGTCCTCTCCTCTCTCCCTGACGCTCTCATCCTTCCTCTGTCCTCTCCTCTCTCCCTGACGCTCTCATCCTTCCTCTGTCCTCTCCTCTCTCCCTGACGCTCTCATCCTTCCTCTGTCCTCTCCTCTCTCCCTGTTGCTCTCATCCTTCCTCTGTCCTCTCCTCTCTCCCTGATGCTGTCATCCTTCCTCTGTCCTATCCTCTCTCCCTGACGCTCTCATCCTTCCTCTGTCCTCTCCTCTCTCCCTGATGCTCTCATCCTTCCTCTGTCCTCTCCTCTCTCCCTGACACTCTCATCCTTCCTCTGTCCTCTCCTCTCTCCCTGATGCTCTCATCCTTCCTCTGTCCTTTCCTCTATGTACGGAACGTACACACACACACACACACACACACACACACACACACACACACACACACACACACACACACACACACACACACACACAGACACAGTCTGGGTTGCACCGATTAAATGTCAGCACCATACACATTGAATGGACATTTCCCACCAAGGGCAGTCTAGCGGGCGAGTCTAGTGGGCAGTGTCAGCATGTGGGAGTGGATCAGCAGCCTGGGTACTAGCCAGTGGTAGTATTGGCGGAGAGGTGTGTGTCTGGTGGGCATTGCCAACAATGTCTTTTCATATTTGAATTACTGAACAGGTCAGCTATAACGGCTCTAACCTCTACTTACTGTAGTTTTGAGTTATTGATTACCAGATGCTCCTATCAAGGACAGTTTTACAGGGAATGATCTCCTGGAGACAGCACAATGACAAATATAAGCACATACTAAACAAATACATAACATTTTAAACTAATCCAGCATCCAGAGTGACAACTTCCACGTGGAATCTGATAACCTCGTTAATGAAATCGATATGAAAACGTAAGCTCTTCACAGAACCCTTGAATCGGACAGTACCCCAAGACGGATGTCAGGCTTACCTTGAGCATCTGCATTAAACGGAACACAGAACACATGTTATGAGTAGATAATGTGCAAGCCGATGGGGTTATCTTTCTCTTACCAGCCCGTCACCCAGACACGTTGCCTGGCCCATTTGTGCTTGTGCTCTCTGACAGACAGTGTTGCAGTTACTGTCCTCTTTATACAACCCAGCCTGGACTCATAGACTAGACGTAACATAGTAAATGTACATCTGGGACAATCAGATCAGTATGGTATGTTACTTCTGGTATGGTTACATAAGACAGATGGTTCGTCGTGGTGAATGGATAGACGTATAACGTGAATGTCCAGCAATCTAAAGGTTGCGAGTTTGAATCTCATCACGGACAACTTTAGCATTTAAGCTAATTATCAATCTTTCAACTACTTTTGAGCTACTTTGCAAATACTTAGCATGTTAGCTAACCCTTCCTCCTAACCCTAACCGTTTTAGCTAACCTTTGCCTTAACCCCTAACCCCTAAGCTAGAAATATCTTAACCACATCCGCCTATGTCGCCCTTCCGCATCTGCGGTTGGAAGTGGCATAGCTACAGAGCTGATTGTTTGACCAGGAGACATCACAAAAATCTTTCTTCTCATGAAAAGGTACGTAGCATCCGAACGGTTTGGTCTACAAACTAATATGACCACTTTATCCTGTTGAGTCTATGGGGGCACTATTTCATTATTGGATAAAAAAACGTGCCTGTTGTAAGCGCAATATTTTTTCACGAAAAGATGCTATGCATATAATTGACAGCTTTGGAAAGAAAACAGTCTAATGTTTCCAAAACTGCAAAGATATTATCTGTGAGTGCCACAGAACTCATGCTACAGGCGAAACCAAGATGAAACTTCAAACAGGAAATGAGCAGAATTTCTGAAGCTCTGTTTTTCCTTGTCTCCTTATATGGCTGTGAATGCACCAGGAACGAGCCTGCGCTTTCTGTCGTTTCTTCAAGATGTCTGCAGCATTGTGACATATTTGTAGGCATATCATTGGAAGATTGGCCATAAGAGACTACATTTTCCAGGGGTCCGCCCGGTGTCCTTTGTCTAAATTGGTGGGTAATCTTCAGGTGCGGGCATTTTCTCCTGGGATTCAGGAGAGAAAGCACGCTTCCATGAACGATATATCATCGAAGAGATATGTGAAAAACACCTTGAGGACTGGTTCTAAACAACGTTTGCCATGTTTCAGTCGATATTATGGAGTTAATTTGGAAAAAAGTTTGGCGTTTTGATGACTGGATTTTCGTTTTTTTTTGGTAGCCAAACGTGACGCACCAAACGGAGCGATTTCTCCTAAACAAATAATCTTTCAGGAAAAACTGAACATTTGCTATCTAACAGAGTCTCCTCATTGAAAACATCTGAAGTTCTTCAAAGGTAAATTATTTTATTTGAATGCTTTTCTGGTTTTTGTGAAAATGTTGCCTGCTGAATGCTAACGCTAATGCTAACGCTAAATGCTACGCTAGCTAGCTACTGTTACATAAACTTTACATAAAGTTTTCCTATGGTTGAGAAGCATATTTTGAAAATCTGAGATGACAGTGTTGTTAACAAAAGGCTAAGCTTGAGAGCTAGCATATTTATTTCATTTCATTTGCGATTTTCATGAATAGTTATCTTTGCGTTATGCTAATGAGCTTGAGGCTGTATTCACGATCCCGGATCCGGGATGGCTAGAATCAAGAGGAAAGAAGAAGGGGAGACTCTCATGAATGGGACTAGTCTAAAGGTAACCCATACAAATGAATGGAAGTATGGAGGTAGTTTTGTGCCAACAAAAATAAGGTGTCACATATGTGTGACAGTACCAGTCAAAAATTTGGACACACCTACTCATTCAAGGGTTATTCTTTATTTTTTACAATTTTCTACATTGTAGAATAATAGTGAAGACATCAAAACTATGAAATAACACATATAGTGTTATATAGTGTTAATCATGTAGTAACCAAAAAAGTGTTAAACAAATCAAAATACATTTTAGATCTTAAATTCCTCAAAGTAGCCACCCTTTGCCTTGATGACAGCTTTGCACACGCTTGGCATTCTCTCAACCAGTTTCACCTGGAATGCTTTTCCAGCTATTTTAAAGGAGTTTCCACATATGCTGAGCACTTGTTGGCGGCTTTTCCTTCACTCTGCGGTCCAACTCATCCCAAACCATCTCAATTGGGTTGAGGGTGGTTGATTGTGGAGGCCAGATCATCTGATGCAGCACTCCATTACTCTCCTTCTTCGTCAAATAGCCCTTACACAGCCAAAGAGGGGTGTTGGGTCATTGTCCTGTTGAAAAACAAATGATAGTCCCACTAAGCGCAAACCAGATGGTATGGCATATCGCTGCAGAATGCTGTAGTAGCCATGCTGGTTAAGTGAATAAATCACTGACAGTGTCACCAGCAAAGCACCCCACACCATCACACCTCCTCCTCCATGCTTCATGGTGGGAACCACACATGCGGAGATCATCCATTCACCTACTCTGCCTCTCACAAAGACACAGCGGTTGGAACCAAAAATCTCTACAGACAGCTCGGTGCATTCAACAAGTAGTGATGAAGTCAATCTCTCCTCCGCTTTGAGCTAGGAGAGATTGACATGCATATTATTCATGTTAGCTCTCTGAATACATCCAAGGGCAAGCCGTGCTGCACAGTTCTGAGCCAATTACAATTTTCATAAGTTCCTCTTTGTGGCTCCTGAACACACGACTGAACAGTAGTCCAAGTGCAACACATTTTGACCATGACAGTTTACAATCCAGGGTTACTCCAAGCAGTTTAGTCTCCTCAACTTGCTCAATTACCACATTATTCTTTACAAGATTTAGATGAGGTTTAGGGTTTAGTGAATGATTTGTCCCAAATACAAGGCTTTTAGTTTTTTTTTTAATATTTAGGACAAACATATTCCTTGCCACCCATTCTGAAACTAACTGCAGCTCTTTGTTGAGTGTTGCAGTCATTTCAGTCGCTGTGGTAACTGACGTGTATAGTGTTGAGTCATTCGCATACAGTACATAGACTTTACTCAAAGCCAGTGGCATGTCGTTAGTAAAGATTTTAAAAAGTAAGAGACCTTGACATATGTTACTAAAATTAGAAATCAAATAGATAAATGATCCATGGTATGAACTTCTTAAAACAATTCCATATATCAGCATAGAGCCTCCCCCCCCCCCCCCTCAAACGGCTTAGACTTTTAAGAATTTAAAGGGGAATAGGGTGAAAGCTACGTCACAGGGTTATACAGTCTCACTGCAGCGCTAGATAGAATATATGTGAAGTCCAATCAGAAAGGGAAGGGAAAGGGGATACCTAGTCAGTTGCACAACTGAATGCATTCAACAGAAATGTGTCTTGGGGCCTGTGAAGTAGCTCTCGCTCATGCTCTGGCTCGCTCTTCATGAGTGAGAGAGGTGCTCACTGACAGACAGTCCAACAAGTCAGAGGGGTTTAGAAACATAGACACATTTTCTAAAAGTGCAGTTATTCCCCTTTAATCTCTCTCTCTCTCTCTCTCTCTCTCTCTCTGTCTCTGTCTCTCTCTCTGTCTCTCTCTCTCTCTCTTTTGCTCTCTCTCTCTCTCTCTCTCTCTCTCGCTCTCTTTGCCCCCGTTACGCTCCACTGTGTTCCTGCCTCCTCTCATCCTCCTCTCATCCTCCTCTCATCCACTGTGTTCCTGCCTCCTCTCATCCTCCTCTCATCCACTGTGTTCCTGCCTCCTCTCATCCTCCTCTCATCCACTGTGTTCCCGCTGTGTTCCCGCCTCCTCTCATCCTCCTCTCATCCACTGTGTTCCTGCCTCCTCTCATCCTCCTCTCCTGCATTTCCTCTTCCAACCTCCCTGTTTGCTCTCTCGTTTTCTCTCGCTTTCCTCCTGCTCTATTATGTTTGTCACCATGACACATGCATTCCCCTTCATTCCATCTCTTCTTTTACAATATTTGGCCCTAGTGAACCATTTTACCACAGTATTGTCTGTTCAATGCTACATTGAGCCCCCTGATGCCTCCACATTCCCTATGACCAACACTATAATAAACATAGCAGATTCAAGGCTACAAACACAATCCAATTCAACACAATGGCTAATGCTACATTCCTGTAGCGCAACACATTCATTTAGCACAGTGGCTAAAGCTACATTGCTATCTGAAGCCACATCCTTTCAGCACAGGGGACTAAACTAACGCTACGTTGTTGCAGTGCAGATAGACCTCAAACCAGGTCTGCTTCACACAGCACAGCAACTAATTTATTCATGAAGAGTAGGGGCGAAATGGAGGGAGGGGAGTGAGATGCACACTGGCATGCTATCTCAGCCTACAGTACCAACCCTCCAATCAGCTGCCTCTCAGCCTCTACCTCTCCCCTCTTCCCTCTTCCGATAGGCTGCATATCCATGTTCACAGCCTGGGGTCCTCGTCATCATCACCTCATATACGGATACTGCATGTATCCTCATATTTGTATTTGCTCACAACACCACGTACTGACAACTAGACACTGTATGGGTGATCATGTGTTGTATTCGCTCACAACACCACGTACTGACAACTAGACACTGTATGGGTGATCATGTGTTGTATTCGCTCACAACACAGCGTACTGACAACTATACTTAGAGTAAGGAAAGATGCTGCATTTTAAAACGTGGACTTGTGGTCGGAGCACTTTGCTGAGGAGAAAACCAACTTTTTTTGGTGTGTTTTTTCCTAGCGTGTATCCCGTTCTTAGAGTTTTGAGAGGCAGAGTTTGGCAGCCCAAAGGGTCCTGGCATTGCCAGTCTTCTCCCAGGCTTTGTTGCCAGGAGACCGGCTGCCAGTGGTCATGCCTGCATTCACGACGCTAGCCAGCCATCTCATTTGTCAATGGACGGGCCTGTTGATAAGGCAACGACCAATCACTACCATTACTGCTCAGTTGTCACTACCATTCAAGGTTTCATAATTATTGACCGGAGCCCCTGGAGGAACACATTGAGGTAAAGTTACCACCAATGCCTTGCTAATTTTGCCACGAAGTACACTACCTCATGTACCATCGAGACACATACCTTAGAAGAGGCTATACCACTCCCACAGAGATGGAGTGGGTTAAAGTTGCATTGAATACAGATCTAAAGTCACTTTTTTATTTCTCTCCTGAATGGTTTTGGTTTCTATTTGGGATGGGGAGGCTGATCCTAGGTGTGTGCATATAAGGGGCAACTTTACCCAAAGTTTCAACATCAAGGCTAATGACATTACTATTCCCATCAGAGCAAGCTAGCTAGCTAACATACTTAGGGCAGCTGTACCGCCTTTGAGACATCTCTCCCTCATCAGTGAGTCCAAATGAGATTAGACGTTAAGACGAACAAGCCAGCGACAGGATGCCAGGAGACGGATTAAATATAAACGTTCTACTTCCTCCCGGCTGTCGGGGCCTCGAAGGAGCGTGTCGGTCACCATCGTCTTTGCCCCGTGCTCCCGCTCTGTAAGTCACCATGACAGGTTTCACCTGCGACGATCTTATGCCGGCGTCCTGGAAGGTAAAGATTAAGGAGGGGGTGACGGGATAACAGACAGTGTCCTTATTATTTCAGTTGTGAAGCTGAAGGGGTGTGTGTGTGTGTGTGTGTGTGTGTGTGTGTGTGGCTATAGATGTGTAGTTGAGGAAGTCTCCTGAAGATGTCAGGAAATAAACAATTACAAACACCGATCGATTTAAAAAAGACTGATTCAATTGTTTTACCAGTTTACATTCAAATGGGACCTACAGTATTTTTTTTACAGAATGTGCCCATAGACTTTGCTGCACACAATGATACTACTACCACAATGCAATGGAGGCTCTCCCCTTGTCCAATCTCTTGTCTGCCCATGTCATTGTGCCTCTAGGCTTGCTTTTAGTGGGATTGAAATAGAGCCATTATGGAATAATGGAGGTGAACTGGGTAAATTGATATGATTGATTATTGAGCCACTAGTATAGCAGGAGACACATATCCCATCATGCCACTAGTCAGGATGGTACAAAATGGTAAACATTTCATTATCAATATTTTATTTCCTACATTTCAGATAAGTTTTTGTTTGTTTATAATTCAGCATTGTTTGTCGTTTACCATGTTTACCATTTTTCCCCCTTGCGCTGCATTCCTCTGCATCGGAGCTCTGGACATCTCTGTGGGCCTGACGTTGCCCTTCATATTATCCCTGGTCTCCTGTTACACATAGCTAGCATATCACTGCATATTCATTCAAAGTGAAAGTCACCCAGTAAAGTACAACCTGAGTAAAAGTCTAAAACTATATGGTTTTAAATATACACTGAACAAAAATATGAACGCAACATGTAAAGTGTTGGTCCCGTGTTTCATGAGCTGAAATAAAAGATCACAGAAATGTTCCATACGCACAAAAATATTATTTCTCTAAAATGTTGTACACAAATTTGTTTACATCCCTGTTAGAGAGCATTTGTCCTTTGCCAAGATATTCCATCCACCTGACAGGTGTGACATATCGAGAAGCTGATTAAACAGCATGATCATTGCACACGTGCAACTTGTGCAGGGGACACTAAAAGGCCACTGTAAAATGTGCAGCTATGTCACACAAAACAGTGCCACAGAGGGAGCGTGCAATTGGCATGCTGACTGCAGGAATGTTCACCAGAGCTGTTGCCAGAGAATCGAATGTTAATTTCTCTATCATAAGCCGTCTCCAACATTGTTTTAGAGAATCTGGCAGTACGTCCAACCGGCCTCACAACTGCAGACCACGTGTAACCATGCCAGTCCAGGACCTCCTCATCTGGTTTCTCAATCTTCTGAGTCTGAGGAGAGTGGGGGTGCTGATGAGTATTTCTGTCTGTAATAAAACCCTTTTGTGGGGAAAAACTCATTCTGATTGGCTGGGCCTGGCTCCCAAGTGGGTGGGCCTATGCCCTCCCATGCCCAACTATGGGTGCGCACATGCCCATCATGTGAAATCCATAGATTAGGGCCTACATCAATTATTTCAGTTGACTGATTTCCTTCTATGAACTGTAACTCAGTCAAATCTTTGAAATTGTTGCACATTGTGTTTATATTTTTGTTCAGTATACTGAAGTATCAAAAGTAAATGTAATTGCTTAAATATACTTAAGTATCAAAAGTAAAAGTGTAAATCGTTAAAAATTCCTTATATTAAGCAAACCAGACGGTACCAATTTCTTGTTTTTTAAAATGTATTTATGGATAGCCAGGGGCACACTCCAACACTCAGTGTGTGTTTAGTGAATCCACCTGATCAGAGGCAGTAGGGATGACCAGGGATGTTCTCTTGATAAGTGCTTGAATTGGACCATTTTCCTGTCCCGCTAACTATTCAAAATGCACTTTTGAGTGTCAGGGAGTAAAAAGTACATTATTTTCTGTAAGAATGTAGGGTAGTAAAGGTAAAAGTAGTCAAAAATGTTAATAGTAAAGTACAGATACCACAACAATTAACCAGTACTTCAAAGTATTTTTACTTAAGTACTTTACACTGCTGAAAACAACGTTGATTAAACCATACAAATACAGTACCAGTCAAAAGTTTGGACACATCTACTCATTCAAGGGTTTTTCTTTATTTTTACTATTTTTTACATTGTAGAATAATAGTGAAGACATCAAAACCATGAACTAACACATATGGAATCATGTAGTAACCAAAAAAAGTGTTAAACAAATCGCTGCAGAATGCTGTGGTAACCATGCTGGTTAAGTGTGCCTTGAATTCTAAATAAGTCACTGACAGTGTCACCAGCAAAGCACCCTCAACATCATCACACCTCTTCCTCCATGCTTCACAGTGGGAACCACACATGCGGAAATCATCCATTCACCTACTCTGCGTTTCACAAAGACATAGCAGTAGGAACCAAAAATCTGACCAAAGGAGTGTGGTGCCACATCGACGGGACAGTAGTGGAGAGGGCAGTAAGTTTTAAGTTCCTCGGCATACACATCACGGACAAACTGAATTGGTCCACCCAACAGGCAGCGTGGTGAAGAAGGCGCAGAAGTGCCTTTTCAACCTCAGGAGGCTGAAGAAATTTGGCTTGTCACCAAAAGCACTCACAAACTTTTACAAATGCACAATCGAGAGCATCTTGTCGGGCTGCTTCACCGCCTGGTACGGCAACTGCTCCGCCCACAACTGTAAGGCTCTCCAGAGGGTAGTGAGGTCTGCACAACGCACCACCGGGGGCTACCTGCCCTCCAGGACACCTACACTACCTGCCCTCCAGGACACCTACACCACCCGATGTCACAGGAAGGCCCTAAAGATCATCAAGGACGACAACCACCCGAGCCACTGCCTGTTCACCCCGCTATCATCCAGAAGGCGAGGTCAGTACTGGTGCGTCAAAGCAGGGGCCGAGAGACTGAAAACAGCTTCTATCTCAAGGCCATCAGACTGTTAAACAGCCACCACTAACATTGAGTGGCTGCTGCCTCAACTCCAGTCACTTTAATAATGGAAAAATTGATGTAAAAAATGTATCACTAGCCACTTTAAACAATGCCTCTTAATATAATGATTACATACCCTACATTACTCATCTCATGTGTATATACTGTACTCGATACCATATACTGCATCTTGCCTATGCCGTTCTGTACCATCACTCATTCATATACAGTGCCTTGCGAAAGTATTCGGCCCCCTTGAACTTTGAGACCTTTTGCCACATTTCAGGCTTCAAACATAAAGATATAAAACTGTATTTTTTTGTGAAGAATCAACAACAAGTGGGACACAATCATGAAGTGGAACAACATTTATTGGATATTTCAAACTTTTTTAACTAATCAAAAACTGAAAAATTGGGCGTGCAAAATTATTCAGCCCCCTTAAGTTAATACTTTGTAGCGCCACCTTTTGCTGTGATTACAGCTGTAAGTCGCTTGGGGTATGTCTTTATCAGTTTTGCACATCGAGAGACTGAAATTTTTTCCCATTCCTCCTTGCAAAACAGCTCGAGCTCAGTGAGGTTGGATGGAGAGCATTTGTGAACAGCAGTTTTCAGTTCTTTCCACAGATTCTCGATTGGATTCAGGTCTGGACTTGGACTTGGCCATTCTAACACCTGGATATGTTTATTTTTTAACCATTCCATTGTAGATTTTGCTTTATGTTTTGGATCATTGTCTTGTTGGAAGACAAATCTCCGTCCCAGTCTCAGGTCTTTTGCAGACTCCATCAGGTTTTCTTCCAGAATGGTCCTGTATTTGGCTCCATCCATCTTCCCATCAATTTTAACCATCTTCCCTGTCCCTGCTGAAGAAAAGCAGGCCCAAACCATGATGCTGCCACCACCATGTTTGACAGTGGGGATGGTGTGTTCAGCTGTGTTGCTTTTATGCCAAACATAACGTTTTGCATTGTTGCCAAAAAGTTCAATTTTGGTTTCATCTGACCAGAGCACCTTCTTCCACATGTTGGGTGTGTCTCCCAGGTGGCTTGTGGCAAACTTTAAACAACACTTTTTATGGATATCTTTAAGAAATGGCTTTCTTCTTGCCACTCTTCCATAAAGGCCAGATTTGTGCAATATACGACTGATTGTTGTCCTATGGACAGAGTCTCCCACCTCAGCTGTAGATCTCTGCAGTTCATCCAGAGTGATCATGGGCCTCTTGGCTGCATCTCTGATCAGTCTTCTCCTTGTATGAGCTGAAAGTTTAGAGGGACGGCCAGGTCTTGGTAGATTTGCAGTGGTCTGATACTCCTTCCATTTCAATATTATCGCTTGCACAGTGCTCCTTGGGATGTTTAAAGCTTGGGAAATCTTTTTGTATCCAAATCCGGCTTCAAACTTCTTCACAACAGTATCTCGGACCTGCCTGGTGTGTTCCTTGTTCTTCATGATGCTCTCTGCGCTTTTAACGGACCTCTGAGACTATCACAGTGCAGGTGCATTTATACGGAGACTTGATTACACACAGGTGGATTGTATTTGTCATCATTAGTCATTTAGGTCAACATTGGATCATTCAGAGATCCTCACTGAACTTCTGGAGAGAGTTTGCTGCACTGAAAGTAAAGGGGCTGAATAATTTTGCACGCCCAATTTTTCAGTTTTTGATTTGTTAAAAAAGTTTGAAATATCCAATAAATGTCGTTCCACTTCATGATTGTGTACCACTTGTTGTTGATTCTTCACAAAAAAATACAGTTTTATATCTTTGTTTGAAGCCTGAAATGTGGCAAAAGGTCGCAAAGTTCAAGGGGGCCGAATACTTTCGCAAGGCACTGTATCATATATATAGAATATATTTTGATTTGTTTAACACTTTTTTTAGTTACAAGATTATTCCATGTGTTATTTCGTAGTTTTGATGTCAACCCATAGCCTCTAAACAGACAACAACCCCTAGCCTCTACACAGACAACAACCCTTAGTCTCTACACAGACAACAACCCCTAGACTCTACACAGACAACAACCCCTAGTCTCTACACAGACAACAAACCCTAGCCTCTATACAGACAACAACCCCTAGCATCTCTAAAGACAACAATCCCTAGTCTCTACACAGACAACAACCCCTAGTCTCTACACAGACAACAACCCCTAGCCTCTACACAGACAACAATTCCTAGCCTCTACACAGACAACAACTCCTAGCCTCTACACAGAAAACAACCCCTAGTCTCTACACAGACAACAATCCCTAGCCTCTATACAGACAACAACCCCTAGCCTCTACACAGAAAACAAGCCCTAGGCTCTACACAGACAACAATCCCTAGCCTCTATACAGACAACAACCCCTAGCCTCTACATAGACAACAATCCCTAGTCTCTGCACAGACAACAACCCCTAGCCTCTATACAGACAACAACCCCTAGCCACAATACAGACAGCAATCCCTAGTCTCTACTCAGACAACAACCGCTGGTCTCTACATAGACAACAACCCCTAGCCTATACACAGACAACAACCCCTAAGCCTCTACACAGACAACAATCCCTAGTCTCTATACAGACAACAACCCCTAGTCTCTACATAGGAAAAAACCCCTAGCCTCTATACAGACAACAACCCCTAGTCTCTACATAGGAAAAAAACCCTAGCCTCTACATAGGCAACAACCCCTAGCCTCTACATAGGCAACAACCCCTACCCTCTATACTATGCAGACAACAACCCCTATACCTCTACACAGACAACAATCCCTAGCCCCTATACAGACAACAACCCCTAGCCTCTACATAGGCAACAACCCCTACCCTCTATACTACACAGACAACAACCCCTAAGCCTCTACACAGACAACAATCCCTAGCCCCTATACAGACAACAACCCCTAGCCACTACACAGACAACAATCCCTAGCCCCTATACAGACAACAACCCCTAGCCACTACACAGACAACAACGCCTAGTCTCTACACAGACAACAACCCCTAGCCTCTATACAGACAACAACCCCTAGCCACAATACAGACAGCAATCCCTAGTCTCTACTCAGACAACAACCGCTGGTCTCTACATAGACAACAACCCCTAGCCTCTACACAGACAACAATCCCTAGTCTCTATACTGACAACAACCCCTAGTCTCTACATAGGCAAAAACCCCTAGCCTCTATACAGACAACAACACCTATACCACTACATAGGCAACAACCCCTAGCCTCTACATAGGCAACAACCCCTAGTCTCTACACAGACAACAATCCCTAGTCTCTACTCAGACAACAATCCCTAGTCTCTACATAGGTAACAACCCCTAGTCTCTACATAGGCAACAACCCCTAGTCTACAGAGACAACAACCCCTAGGCTCCACACAGACAGCAACCCCTCGTATCTAACAGAGACAACAACCCCAATCAGGGCTCAAGCTGGCATTCTGGGGTATATTACCTCGCAAGATAATCCTCTATCAATTCAATGTGCTGTTGTTGTTGGTGCTGGCAACCACTAAACATTAGCATTCCATGCACTACAACCCAATTGTGTTTGTTGTGATTGGATTTCTGCTCATTAGCATGGAGAGCACAGCACGATTAAAAAGCCAGCTCTCACAATGGGGAGTGGAAGTTAAATGATGGCCTACTTAGCTCTGGGAGAAGAGGGGCAGCTTCAGTGTTGATTCTTTCAATTTTTCCATTACTGAGCTACCCTTTACTGCCCAAGACAGATCGGGGTAGCATTTGGTGTTAGCCGTACCTGACCTAAGGGAGATTTGATCCCTAGTATAAATTCAATAAATCTGTATTGTTCCTGAAGGGCAATTTGTTTGCAGCATGAAACACTTGATATTTTAGTAAGGCTTGTAATTGTCATCTTGTTTTGGTCGTATTCTTTCAACCTGCTGAAATAGCTAGCATTAGCTGTATCAACATGTTCCATCTACCAACCGCTGGTCAAACGAGGAAGATGCGACAGCACTAGTAGTTTTCTCCACTTATGTTGACTGCGACAAACAGATTCCCGGAGAAAGTACTGTTCATCATTTAAAACAGCCAAGTCATCAGATTCTGCAAAAAAAAAAAAAAAAAAAGAAGAGCTCTGCAAACACAAATCCATGCTAGCTAAGTTTCTCCCTAGTCGGACCATCTATAATGTATCCACTGTTGTCTTGTGTGGTTATTGCCTTAGTTTTTCTGTACCTCGTGTTTGTTTGGTGCAGTGATTCAGAAGGGTGATTTCTGTTGGACTTCTGATGGAACTACAACCATTTTTCCCAACTGTCTCGTTATGTGAAATAAATGCACTCTTAGAACACATTCCGCGAATCAGAAAGGTGTATTCAGTTACGCCGCGGTATAAATTCATAACTCAGTCTTTGTCTTTTTTTTTTAGCTTAAGGTGACCCCTAGAATAGATAAACAGGCGAAGGCTGAAAAACAACAGAGTCGAACGGCAGCTGTTTTGCCTTGCTTTTTCCATAGTCCTTCATGATTAATTTATGATGTTGTATTGGGAATAGTGACAGGTTTCTCCCTGTAATGGTCCAGTTGTCTGCCTCAAGGCTACACAAAGACACAGAAGCTGAAACCTCCCCTGGTTCTTCCCAGACAACATTTGGTTTCCTTGAGGGCGGTTTTGGCAAGGTCTGGGTGACACTCGTCCTTGGAATGCTAGACGTGACATGGCCGACGTTGTATAGACGTGATTTGCTGCCTCAAGATGAGCTAGTGAATCCCTACAGGCTGAGGTGTGTGTGTGTGTGTGTGTGTGTGCGGGTGTCATGATCAACCTTCATTCCTGAATACCATCTATTCCTTACTCTAGCTATATATGAGAGCTACATTGTATTCTGTTTCACTGTTATGGTGGTTCGGTGTGTATTCTACCACCCAGGGGTTAGATAGTGATGGTGTGTATTCTACCACCCAGGGGTTAGTTAGTGATGATGAGTATTCTACCACCCAGGGGTTAGATAGTGATGGTGTGTATTCTACCACCCAGGGGTTAGATAGTGATGGTGTGTATTCTACCACCCAGGGGTTAGATAGTGATGGTGTGTATTCTACCACCCAGGGGTTAGATAGTGATGGGTGATGGTATGTATTCTACCACCCAGGGATTAGATAGTGATGGTGTGTATTCTACCACCCAGGAGTTAGATAGTGATGGTGTGTATTCTACCACCCAGGGGTTAGATAGTGATGGGTGATGGTGTGTATTCTACCACCCAGGAGTTAGATAGTGATGGGGTGTATTCTACCACCCAGGGGTTAGATAGTGATGGTGTGTATTCTACCACCCACGGGTTAGATAGTGATAGTGTGTATTCTACCACCCGGGGGTTAGATAGTGATGGTGTGTATTCTACCACCCGGGGGTTAGATAGTGATGGTGTGTATTCTACCACCCAGGGGTTAGATAGTGATGGTGTGTATTCTACCACCCAGGGGTTAGATAGTGATGGTGTGTATTCTACCACCCAGGGGTTAGATAGTGATGGTGTGTATTCTACCACCCAGGAGTTAGATAGTGATGGGTAATGGTGTGTATTCTACCACCCAGGAGTTAGATAGTGATGGGTGATGGTGGTGTGAACTGTGAGGCAGTACTGCCACTGCTCTGTTTGCTAGGCTGTTATGTAACCCTGGAACATAGAGACAGAAGGACAGAAGGAGGGTGAAGGAGGGGGAGTGGACTGAAGATGGAGGGGGTCAGCTCTTTGTTCATTAAGGTGACCCCCTCAGAGTGGTCACCATGGAGGCATGACAGCCCTTTCCTTTGTTGTGCTGTTGCCCTGGCAACCTAGAGTCCTAGGATTTTGTCAGTTTCATCCTCCATGCACAAGCACACACACACACACACACACACACACACACACACACACACACACACACACACACACACACACACACACTGTGACTCAATTAACAAACCACCCCCACATTCATTTGTGAGTGTAGCAGGATGGAGGATCAAATCAAATCAAATCAAATGTCATTTGTCACATGCGCCTTACCGTGAAATTCTTACTTACAAGCCCTTAACCCACAATGCAGTTCAAGAAATAGAGTTAAGAAAATATTTACTACATAAACTAATGTAAAACATGTAATAAAAAGTAACACAATACAATAACACTAACAAGGCTATAAACAGGGGGAACCGGTACTGAGTCAATGTGAGGGGGTACAGGTTAGTCGAGGTACATGTAGGTATGGCTAAAGTGACTATGCATAGATAATAAACAGCGAGTAGCAGCAGTGTAAAAACAAGTGGGGGGGGGGGGGGGGGGTTGTCAATGTAACTAGTCTGGGTGGCCATTTGATGGGTGGCTTAGGGGTAGAAACTGTTAAGGAGCCTTTTGGACCTAGACTTGGCGCTCCAGTACCGCTTGCCGTGCGGTAGCAGAGAGAGTCTATGACTTAGAAGACTGGAGTCCTTGACAATAATTTGGGCCTTCCTCTGACACTGCTTAGGGTAGAGTTCCTGAATGGCAGGAAGCTTGGCCCCAGTGATGTACTGGTCGTACGCACTACCCTCTGTAGCACCTTACGGTCGGATGCCGAGCAGTTGCCATACCAGGCGGGGATGCAACCGGTCAGGATGCTCTGAATGGTGCAGCTGTAATACTTTTTGAGGATCTGAGGACCCATATGCCAAATCTTTTCAGTCTTCTGAGGGAGAATAGGTTTTGTCGTGCCCTGGTGTGTTTGGACCATGTTTCGTGATGTGGAAACTCTCGACCCTTTCCCCTACAACCCCGTCGATGTTAATGGGGGTGTGTTCGGCCCTCCTTTTCCTGTAGTCTACGATCAGCTCCTTTGTCTTGCTCACGTTGAGGGAGAGGTTGTTCTTGGACAACCGTGTGTTTTCCCTATTGTTTTCTCTACGCGTGTCACAGTAAGGGTCAGCCTGTTCTTTTAGAAGGATCCACTTCCTCACTCATCTCTGATCCATGGAAATGAGTGTAAAGTTGTGCTGTCTGAAGACCTGGCCTCAGTGTACACACACACACACACACACACACACACACACTACTCGCTCACAACCTCGCTCACCTTTCCTTATCTGCTTACTCAAATCCAGGCCCTAATGGGCTGCCCCCTACAGTGCAGAAATAAGCCTGTCCATGCACACATGCACACACACACACACACACACACACACACACACACACACACACACACACACACACACACACACACACACACACACACACATGTCTGAGCGCTACTCGTAACACACCTGCTCACACACACTTAAGCATGTACTGTATGTGCACTTTTACAGATAAACCCGCAATTGCCAGCACATACACACACACATGCAATAATAAACTACTACTGTACAGACTCACAGGCACTATACCTTATGTGCGTGTTTTTACAATACCATGTACACACACACACCTGCTGGCACAACTAAACTCTGGTATACACTGTTCACCCTGTAGTCCATGTTGTGTGTGTGTGTTTGTTTTGAATGTGCGTGTCACATGACTCTCTGTACTGTACAGGCCAGTCTATAATCCCTAAGCCTCTTTAAGACTGTGTGTGTGTGTGTGTGTGTGTGTGTGTGTGTGTGTGTGGTGTTGAGGACTGTTGGCACTAATCCTGAGTGTTCAATGGGCACATTCTCTTAGTCTTAAGGTCATATCGCAAGAAGCTTCTGAGGCCTGCTGGGACAAATATTGGAGAAGTCCTAAGCTTCTGAGGCCTGCTGGGACAAATATTGGAGAAGTCCTAAGTCATTCCTCAATAGAGCAGAGCATAGAGTAACATAAGAATGAAAGCATGTTGTTTCTTCATGATCGCTAAACATCCTATCTATGAATATATTTTACAATGTCCAAAATGTTCAAAAGAATGTAATACGTACTTCTTTGCCAGCGTCATGTTAGGCACTTGAAGACAGGAGATGTTTTATTGTTTGGCGCTGTGCTCTTCAGCCCTCTGCTCCTGGCTTGTTTTTCTCATTTCATATGGTGGTCTCTCTGTTTCTCTCTCTCTCTCTCCACCCCAACATGTGAAGGTTTGAGCAGGTTAGCACTTCACTCACTCTGCTTAAAATGCTAATGCTAGCACGCTATTGACCGTTGAGCTTGGACTAAAATGTTTGCGTTGCAACTGTTTTCATTCAGCATGTTGCTGATCAAAGAAATGGCCGCCGAAGTCGGCCACTCTCCTTGTTCCAGCGGTGTTCGGCGGTTGACGTCACCGATCTTCTAGCCATCACTGATCCATTTTTCATGTTCCGTTGGTTTTGTCTTGTCTTCCATCACTTCTGGTTCCAATCCCATCAATTACAAGTTGTGTATTTAACCCTCTGTTTCCCCTCATGTCCCTGTCGGTGATTGTTCGTTGTATGTTCTGGTGCGTTGTATGTTCTGGTGCGTTGTATGTTCTGGTGCGTTGTATGTTCTGGTGCGTTGTATGTATTGGTGCGTTGTATGTTCTGGTGCGTTGTATGTATAGGTGCGTTGTATGTTCTGGTGCGTTGTATGTATAGGTGCGTTGTATGTTCTGGTGCGTTGTATGTTCTGGTGCGTTGTATGTTCTGGTGCGTTGTATGTTCTGGTGCGTTGTATGTTCTGGTGCGTTGTATGTTCTGGTGCGTTGTATGTATAGGTGCGTTGTATGTTCTGGTGCGTTGTATGTATAGGTGCGTTGTATGTTCTGGTGCGTTGTATGTTCTGGTGCGTTGTATGTTCTGGTGCGTTGTATGTTCTGGTGCGTTGTATGTATTGGTGCGTTGTATGTTCTGGTGCGTTGTATGTTCTGGTGCGTTGTATGTTCTGGTGCGTTGTATGTTCTGGTGCGTTGTATGTTCTGGTGCGATGTATGTTCTGGTGCGTTGTATGTATTGGTGCGTTGTATGTTCTGGTGCGTTGTATGTATTGGTGCGTTGTATGTATTGGTGCGTTGTATGTTCTGGTGCTTTGTATGTTCTGGTGCGTTGTATGTATTGGTGCGTTGTATGTATTGGTGCGTTGTATGTTCTGGTGCGTTGTATGTATTGGTGCGTTGTATGTTCTGGTGCGTTGTATGTTCTGGTGCGTTGTATGTTCTGGTGCGTTGTATGTATTGGTGCGTTGTATGTTCTGGTGCGTTGTATGTTCTGGTGCGTTGTATGTTCTGGTGCGTTGTATGTTCTGGTGCGTTGTATGTTCTGGTGCGTTGTATGTTCTGGTGCGTTGTATGTTCTGGTGCGTTGTATGTATTGGTGCGTTGTATGTTCTGGTGCGTTGTATGTTCTGGTGCGTTGTATGTTCTGGTGCGTTGTATGTTCTGGTGCGTTGTATGTTCTGGTGCGTTGTATGTTCTGGTGCGTTGTATGTTCTGGTGCGTTGTATGTATTGGTGCGTTGTATGTTCTGGTGCGTTGTATGTATAGGTGCGTTGTATGTTCTGGTGCGTTGTATGTTCTGGTGCGTTGTATGTTCTGGTGCGTTGTATGTTCTGGTGCATTGTATGTTCTGGTGCGTTGTATGTATTGGTGCGTTGTATGTATTGGTGTTGTATGTTCTGGTGCGTTGTATGTATTGGTGTTGTATGTTCTGGTGCGTTGTATGTTCTGGTGCGTTGTATGTTCTGGTGCGTTGTATGTATTGGTGTTGTATGTTCTGGTGCGTTGTATGTATTGGTGCGTTGTATGTTCTGGTGCGTTGTATGTTCTGGTGCGTTGTATGTATTGGTGTTGTATGTTCTGGTGCGTTGTATGTATTGGTGTGTTGTATGTTCTGGTGCGTTGTATGTATTGGTGTTGTATGTTCTGGTGCGTTGTATGTTCTGGTGCGTTGTATGTTCTGGTGTGTTGTATGTATTGGTGCGTTGTATGTTCTGGTGCATTGTATGTTCTGGTGCGTTGTATGTATTGGTGTTGTATGTTCTGGTGCGTTGTATGTATTGGTGCGTTGTATGTTCTGGTGCGTTGTATGTATTGGTGCTTTGTATGTTCTGGTGCGTTGTATGTTCTGGTGCGTTGTATGTATTGGTGCGTTGTATGTTCTGGTGCGTTGTATGTATTGGTGTGTTGTATGTTCTGGTGTGTTGTATGTTCTGGTGCGTTGTATGTTCTGGTGCGTTGTATGTATTGGTGCGTTGTATGTATTGGTGTTGTATGTTCTGGTGCGTTGTATGTATTGGTGTTGTATGTTCTGGTGCGTTGTATGTTCTGGTGCGTTGTATGTTCTGGTGCGTTGTATGTATTGGTGTTGTATGTTCTGGTGCGTTGTATGTATTGGTGTTGTATGTTCTGGTGCGTTGTATGTTCTGGTGCGTTGTATGTTCAGGTGCGTTGTATGTTCTGGTGCGTTGTATGTATTGGTGCGTTGTATGTTCTGGTGCGTTGTATGTATTGGTGCGTTGTATGTATTGGTGCGTTGTATGTATTGGTGCGTTGTATGTATAGGTGCGTTGTATGTATTGGTGCGTTGTATGTTCTGGTGCGTTGTATGTTCTGGTGCGTTGTATGTTCTGGTGCGTTGTATGTATTGGTGCGTTGTATGTTCTGGTGCGTTGTATGTATTGGTGCGTTGTATGTATTGGTGCGTTGTATGTTCTGGTGCGTTGTATGTTCTGGTGCGTTGTATGTTCTGGTGCGTTGTATGTTCTGGTGCGTTGTATGTTCTGGTGCGTTGTATGTATTGGTGCGTTGTATGTTCTGGTGCGTTGTATGTTCTGGTGCGTTGTATGTTCTGGTGCGTTGTATGTTCTGGTGCGTTGTATGTTCTGGTGCGTTGTATGTTCTGGTGCTTTGTATGTTCTGGTGCGTTGTATGTATTGGTGCGTTGTATGTATTGGTGCGTTGTATGTTCTGCTGCGTTGTATGTATTGGTGCGTTGTATGTATTGGTGCGTTGTATGTATTGGTGCGTTGTATGTTTTGGTGCGTTGTATGTTCTGGTGCTTTGTATGTTCTGGTGCGTTGTATGTTCTGGTGCGTTGTATGTATTGGTGCGTTGTATGTTCTGGTGCGTTGTATGTTCTGGTGCGTTGTATGTATTGGTGCGTTGTATGTATTGGTGCGTTGTATGTTCTGGTGCGTTGTATGTTCTGGTGCGTTGTATGTTCTGGTGCGTTGTATGTATTGGTGCGTTGTATGTTCTGGTGCTTTGTATGTTCTGGTGCGTTGTATGTTCTGGTGCGTTGTATGTATTGGTGCGTTGTATGTATTGGTGTTGTATGTTCTGGTGCGACGGGTTTTGTACCCACTTTCTTTATTTTATACATGTTGGTTTTCGGAGTTTGTGAGCATTTACTACAGAAACACCCAATCCAGTTTCATGTTACCCTGGCTATTTGTTATGCTATGTGTGTTCTATAAATCTGTATTAGCTAGTATGTAGGATTTTATCTAGTGAGTCTATCCCTGTTGCTCTCTCTCTCTTTCTCTTTCTCTTTCTCTTTCTCTCTCTCTCTCTCTCTGTTTAGGTCCTCAACAGCTTAAATATACTTCTGTAAACCATCTGACGACACCAACAAGAAACCTGTAAACTCAGAACTCAATCACATTTCAAGGTCACTGTTTTGAAAGCTTCAGACCGACTCAGTCGCTCCTCTGAGCATGCTTGCCCACAGTTTAAATAGGTGCATGGTCAAACACAAAAAGGGATATCAATGTTCCTTTAGTTTGGAGGCGGTCCACATATGATGCCCTTCAAACAGTCATTTTGGCAGCTCGCTTGCTGCCGTATGTGGACTGTACTCAAGAGATACTTATACAAAGTGTATGTACAGGCCCACACCTGTAGGTACAGCATAACTACTAGCTATATAAAGGTTTGCTTGTGGGTGTAGAAGGCCTCTCCTCAGTTCAGCCAGGGGTCAACCACGCTCCTTCCTCTTCCTCTGGGTACTCACCAGGGTGAATCCTATCCACTTCCTGGAAACGTCTTAGCAACACCACTCATTAGGTGCTATTTAACTACAATGCTCTTACGAGGAATTCCTGAAATAGCAGGTGTCCTCTATGACAGAATGGTTGGTGGTTTGGGGTGGGGAGTTAGTGGGGGGGTGAAGTTACAGTAGGATCAACTGCTGTAGTAATTGTCGCAGTGGTTATGTGCGGAAGGAGAGATTAAGTGTGCGCGTTCTCTGCGACTGTTCATATGCCAGACTGGTTGTTACCACATTGGCCCAAATCCTTATGTAATCAGCTTTTCCTCTTCTCCTTTCCTTTCCTTTCGTTTGTCTGTATGAGTTAATTTCACTCTTTCTCTCTCTCTCTCTCTCTCTCTCCCCCTCTCTCTCCCCATCTCCCCCCCCCCTCTCTCTCTATTTTGTTTCTGGTGTCCTTTGACAGCTCTTTGGTCTTGGCCATAGTGG
>NC_143029.1:10080000-10092500 GCF_057628025.1 Oncorhynchus mykiss
GCCATTGTTCCTTCCTCAGAGAGGAGAGCTTCTTTTTATGTCCTGTGTTTGTTGTTGTTGTTAGTGAATCATTTTTTATTTATTTTTAAATTATATAATTTTTTTAGCCACTCCTTCAGAGGGGGAACTCACCTTGGGAGTGTTTAGGCAAGAGGCCTGCCGGCATACACAACTCGTAGTATTTAATCTGTCTATGCACACTAGGTAAGACCTGGGCGGACCACCCCCTGTATTTTGGTTAGCGCGCCAGTTGGTTCTAAAGGTTAGGTTAGAAGTGGGAAGGCAGGTAAGGTAGGAGAGGGGATTCCTTAACTTTTACTTTCTTTGCTTTGGTTGCGTCCAGCCCCTTTTCCCCACATCACCGTGTGTTAGGAATAGTACATTCCCTGTAAACTGTATTTTTCTCTGCCTCTGTCGTCCTTCACTGCACCTATGATCACATCCTTTTGTCACTCCACGGGGAGTTGAGATGTAGTGGGATGTTGCGTTCCCTCCTCCAAGAGGCGTTTGTAACATAATGGGGGCTCATCCGGGATTATTAAATCCACAGGACACGGCTGCTCTGAGCTCTCTGTGATTGGTGATTGCGGTGTGGTGGTAAGATTGTGAGTTTGGGTGACTTGTTTAGTTTATGTGTGTTCAGTAGGCTGCTGTGTACAAAATGGCCGCCTCAGCCGTCTCCAGTTTTATTGAAGCGCCCTCTGTTGGTGGGGTTGCGTTAAGTAATTCATCCACGTCTTTCACTTTAATCAAATTTAATAGATTTTACTCCTTGGACTCTTTGGCCTGTTCCAGACCCAATGCTGTAGGACCCTGAATTCCTTTCTGAACCAAAGGGCAGCGTCGTGTTCATTAGGGCACAGAAAATGTTTAAGTGTTTTACAATGATAAACAACATTTCTGATTGGACACATCCAGGTACTCTGTCCATGTTTCAGTATAAGCTTACTGTCTCCCTCCCTGTTTTTTACATTTTTATTTTAAAAGAACTGTAGGGAAAGTACAGCGGGAGATTGGAGATATAGACAGGAATACTAGCTCTCTCTCCAGTATTTGTGAGTTAGTGACACTTAATCCCGGTAACACGTGTCCCGGTAGAAAATAAATCGGTGATCAGATTAAAGTCCAAAAGCAATTGAGGGAAGGCTGTGTTGCCTTGTTTGTACTGTTGTGTATTAAAGTCCTATTACAATCCTATCTGAGCTCTTGGGATGGATCTATACTTTCTCCAGCCAGTGACACACACACACACACATACATACTGAGCTCCTAACCCTATGCATACACAAATTGAAACGAATGCAAACATGTGTGTGCACACACACAGCCAGAAATACTGTTGATGTAATACATTTGGGGATGTGTGTAGTGTAAATTATTAAACGCTGTCCTGTCCAAGTGGACCCATGGATTAGATAAGTAGTATTTACACATTCACTTTTTACACCTACACACACACACACACACACACATTACATGTAAACATTGACTGACAACCACACAGACACCGAATATGGAAATACACACGGACATGCTCTATCACACACACACACGGACACGGAATAGTTATTCTCTTCATAGCAATGTGTAATCACCAGTGACAGCTACCTGCCTATCTGCAGTGCTCTCTATGTCTAGGATGACCTTCCTGGCACAGCATAATGTGACAACATCGCCCAACCCGAGAGGTCACCAATGACGTCTACGTATGATGTACTGTCCATGGTCTTGTTACTTTTTTTTTATTTCAACGATCTAACAAAAATAGTGACCATAGAAAGGAATTTGATTGTTATGTCATCATAGGGAAGTGTGTTGTTGCCTCTCTCCCCATCGAACACATTCCACACACAAAGACCGTCTGTCTCTTTCAGTGCCCAAGGAACCCCGCTGACTGTCTGCATCAGTGCAGGACATGTCTTAGGGGGAATGTGAGTGTGTGTGTGAATGGCCAGAGCCTTGTGATAAGGACATTCTCACAGTCACAAGATCTCTATGAAGCTCTCACACATATCGGCTCCAAAGCACTTATTTGGGAAGTAGATTGCAAGGCTAATGTTAGGTCTGCTGCTTTTCAAAAGGTACCTTTTTGATTTGTGTTTTTCCGTAAAGTATCAGCTCTTTAAGCAAGACAAACCAGTCCTGTGTCTTTGAATGTTTTTTAATGCTCAGGGATAGTATGGGCAGCTAAACTCCCCCTGAAGCCCACATGTGACCCTATAGTGTAAGGACCCCATGTGGGCCTGTCTCAATGGGGTGGATCAATGTGTGCTGGTGCCCTGCCAGTCGTCACCTGATTGATATGGATCAGTCTCGTAATGGCCGACAAGTCCCTGATTATCCTGCTGAGCTGAGAGAGAAAACTATTATTATCACAGTCAGAAGGAAACTGACTCTTTAAAGATTCTCAACAGGCATTTCTGTGAGGCACCTATCATATCCTATACACATATAGTGGTAGTAGAGTGTAACATGGCGTTATTCCTACTGTACATGGCCGTGTATTGGAGGTAGACACGCTTAAACAAAAAAAAAAGGTTAAGAATTTGGACTTTCTTTATTGCAGGATAATTTAGACTTTATTGCAGGATAATTTAGACTTTATTGCAGGATAATTTAGACTTTATTGCAGGATAATTTAGACTTTATTGCAGGATAATTTAGACTTTATTGCAGGATAATTTAGACTTTATTGCAGGATAATTTAGACTTTATTGCAAGATCATTTTGACTTTATTGAAAGATCATTTTGACGTTCTTTAATGCAGGATAATTGTGACATTATTGCAGGATAATTTTGACTTTATTGCAGGAATATTTTGACTTTCTTTATTGTCCTGTAGAATCATTTTGACTTTATTGCAGGATATTGTTGACTTTATTGTAGGATAATTTTGACTTCATTGCAGGATCATTTTGACATATTGTAAGATCAAACGACGGGCCACAGTTCGGAACCTCCAACGACGGTCCCCGGTCCGGGGTCTCCAGCGACGGTCCCCGGTCCGGGGTCTTCAGCGACGGTCCCCAGTCCGGGGTCTTCAGCGACGGTCCCCAGTCCGGGGTCTCCAGCGACTGTCCCCAGTCCGGGGTCTTCAGCGACGGTCCCCAGTCCGGGGTCTTCAGCGACGGTCCACAGTCCGGGGTTTTCAGCGACGGTCCCCAGTCCGGGGTCTTCAGCGATGGTCCTCAGTCCGGGGTCTTCATCGACGGTCCACAGTCCGGGGTCTCCAGCGATGGTCCCCAGTCCGGGGTCTTCATCAACGGTCCACAGTCCGGGGTCTCCAGCGATGGTCCACAGTCCGGGGTCTCCAGCGATGGTCCCCAGTCCGGGGTCTCCAGCGACGGTCCCCAGTCCGGGGAAACTATCCATCCTAGTCCTCCTGTCATGTTACATTGATGGTTCAATTTAGGATCATTTTGACTTTATTTGAGGCTAATTTTGACTTTATTTGAGGACAACTTTGACTTTTTTGCGGGATTGTCACGTTCTGACCTTAGTTCTTTTGTTATGTCTTTGTTTTAGTATGGTCAGGGCGTGAGTTGGGGTGGGTAGTCTATGTTCCTTTTTCTATGTTGTGGTTATGTGTTTGGCCTGGTATGGTTCTCAATCAGAGGCAGGTGTCATTCATTGTCTCTGATTGAGAATCATACTTAGCCTTTTCCCACCTGTGTTTTCTGGGTGATTATATTTCCTGTTTCATGTTTTTTTCCATTCACCTTATGGGACTGTTTGTTTGTCGTTTATTGTTTTGTTCAGTTATTTTATAAAAAATATGAACACTTACCACGCTGCGCTTTGGTCCGATATTTCCTACTCCTCCTTAGAGGGGGAGGACAACGATCTTTTCAAGGATAAATTTGACTTCATTGCAAGATAATTCTGACTTTATTGTAGGATCATTGTGACTTTATTGTAGGATCATTGTGACTTTATTGTAGGATCATTGTGACTTTATTGTAGGATCATTGTGACTTTATTGTAGGATCATTGTGACTATTGCAGGATCATTTTGATTTCATTGCAATATCATTTTGACTCTTTGTGCAAGATCATTTTGACTCTTTATTGCAGGATCATTTTTACTTCATTGCAAGATCATTTTGACTTTCTTATTTGCAAGATAATTTTGACAATTTATTTCAAGATCATTTTGACTTCATTGCAGGATCTTTTTGACTTTCTTCATTGCACGATAATTTTGTCTTTATTGTAGAATAATTTTGACTTCTTTGCAGGATCATTGACTTTATTGCAAGATAATATTTTTTATTTCTTTATTGAAGGATAATTTCTACTTTATTTTTTGCAGGATCATTTTTATCTTTATTCAGGGATAATTTTGACTTTCTTTATTGCAGGGTCATCTTAGTTTTGGTAGACCGAACCTTGGGGTTAACGTTGGTAGCGCAATAAAAACTGACCATCCTACCAATCCTCGACTTTGGCGATGTCATTTACAAAATAGCCTCCAATACCCTACTCAACAAATTGGATGCAGTCTATCACAGTGCAATCCGTTTTGTCACCAAAGCCCCATATACTACCCACCATTGCGACCTGTACGCTCTCGTTGGCTGGCCCTCGCTTCATACTCGTCGCCAAACCCACTGGCTCCATGTCATCTACAAGACCCTGCTAGGTAAAGTCCCCCCTTATCTCAGCTCGCTGGTCACCATTGCATCTCCCACCTGTAGCACACGCTCCAGCAGGTATATCTCTCTAGTCACCCCCAAAACCAATTATTTCTTTGGCCGTCTCTCTTTCCAGTTCTCTGCTGCCAATGACTGGAACGAACTACAAAAATCTCTGAAACTGGAAACACTTATCTCCCTCACTAGCTTTAAGCACCAACTGTCAGAGCAGCTCACAGATTACTGCACCTGTACATAGCCCACCTATAATTTAGCCCAAACAACTACCTCTTTCCCTACTGTATTTTATTTATTTATTTATTTTGCTCCTTTGCACCCCATTATTTTTATTTCTACTTTGCACATTCTCCCATTGCAAATCTACCATTCCAGTGTTTTACTTGCTATATTGTATTTACTTTGCCACCATGGCCTTTTTGCCTTTACCTCCCTTATCTCACCTAATTTGCTCACATCGTATATAGACTTGTTTATACTGTATTATTGACTGTATGTTTGTTTTACTCCATGTGTAACTCTGTGTCGTTGTATGTGTCGAACTGCTTTGCTTTATCTTGGCCAGGTCGCAATTGTAAATGAGAACTTGTTCTCAACTTGCCTACCTGGTTAAATAAAGGTGAAATAAATAAATAAAAATAAAAAATGTAGTGTTATAGACCAGCCCACCTATGAGTAGCTCACCAATCAACTCTGAAAGTTGTTGAAGTTTTCATTTTCCATCGCAAATTGTCATAAACATAAAGCTCCCGGCTACTATCCAATCAAAGCCACATTAACATTATCCCATTTTCCCATTATCCCCTGGTTAGCCACTATTGGAACACATTATCTGCAAATTCATTTCTAACAATATTGACCTTGTCTGTCTGTTTGGTGCGCGTATTTGTCTATCACTCTGTATGTAGCCAGTTAGCGATGCTAATGGTAACCATCTTGTGGTGACACAGAAAGACTTTTCCCACAAAACCCTCTCAGTTAAATGTTAACTACAAAGTAGGATTAAAAAATAAATGTGAAAACATGAAAAATAAAACACAAAATATTATTTCTTATGGGGACCCCGTCTGAGTTGTTTATTCACCATTATATTACCAGGTATATTGAAAACACATCTCTTGTTCACCAATGACCCAGGGAAGAGTTGTTTATTCACCATTATATGTTAAGGCTTTCTTCTGTTGAAGGAGAGGAGGACCAAAATGCAACGTGGTTTTTATTAAACATCTTTAATAAAGATGATAACGAACAATACAAAACCACTAAACATAACGTGAAAAACCAAAACAGCCCTATCTGGTGCAAACAGAGACAAGAACAATCCCACAAAGCACTCAAAGAATATGGCTGCCTAAATATGGTTCCCAATCAGAGACAACGATAAACACCTGCCTCTGATTGAGAACCACTCCAGGCAACCATAGACTTTTCTAGACAACTATACTACCACAATCCCATAACAGACAAAAAACCCCTAGACAAAACACACCACATAAATAACCCATGTCACACCCTGGCCTGACCAAAATAATAAAGAAAACACAAAATACTAAGACCAGGGCGTGACATTATATTACCAGGTATATTGAAAACACATCTCTTGTACACCAATGACCCAGGGAAGAGTTGCAGGGTACAGAAGCAGAGAAGAATTTGCCAATTTGAAAGCCCCCCCCCCAAACAATTGTAGCTCTTGACATGTTTAGTTCTTTAAGTATATTTCATGCTCTAAAAGGTTGGAAAACCCTGTCATCTATTACATTAGATAACTAGCACTGTGTATCAATACTTGGCATGGATTACACAGTCTTTTCTGCTTCAACGGTACAGTCTCGGATGGCGTGAGCAAGCAGAAAAACAGGAGACAGACACATAAAGAGGCTGGAAAATGTGTCCAATCCACAGCCAGACATGTTCATCTCACTCACCTAACCCATGGCATGGCAGTTAGCACTCTCAACACGAACACACTGTTCAAGCATGCACACATGTTGTCTGGCTACGCAGCCTCGTCACTCCGGCCAAACGCCACGCCCACTGACGATGAGCCTGGGTTTAATCTCCTACCAACAATTTCCTGAATACAAACACATTCAAACCGTTTTGATTGGTCTCAGAAACTGGAGGGTCGGGCCAGAGTCTAAACACACGTGGGTAAAGCGGTGTTTCAGAAACAGTCATTGGCTTTGATATTCTGATTGGTTAGAGATGATCCAATCGCTACACGCACATTCACACACATACACACACACACACACACACACACACACAAACATCAGAGAGGTTTGTATCTAATCTTCAGATGCTGCTGGGAAACTCTCAGACTGAGTCAGTCGCATTATCAAATATCAGCATGTCCAGTTATTTCTTATGCCAATTATATTCTGACAGGACAAAAATACTGTTCATTAAAACCGAGTTGATAGATTAGAACCCAGATTAGTAAACCTCTTCTTCTATTGAGCAACAAAGCAACTAACCTATAAGTTAGTATTGTACGTCTGTTAGTTATATGTTAAGAAGGACAGCTGTATGTTTGGCACCTATCCTGATTGATGTGATGACTAAGCTCTTACGCTCAGAGGATAATCTCTAACGGAATGAATTCTGAAGCGGCAGCGCCAGGGTAAGGTAAGATCAGGGTAAGGAAAGATCAGAGTAAGGAAAGATCAGAGTAAGGAAAGGCCAGGGTACGGAAAGATCAGAGTAAGGAAAGACCAGGGTACGGAAAGACCAGAGTAAGGAAAGACCAGGGTACGGAAAGACCAGAGTAAGGAAAGACCAGAGTAAGGAAAGACCAGAGTATGGAAAGACCAGAGTAAGGAAAGACCAGAGTAAGGAAAGACCAGAGTAAGGAAAGGTCAGGGTAAGGAAAGACCAGAGTAAGGAAAGGCCAGGGCATGGAAAGGCCAGGGTACGGAAAGGCCAGGGCATGGAAAGGCCAGGGTAAGGAAAGGCCAGGGTACGGAAAGACCAGGGTACGGAAAGGCCAGGGCATGGAAAGACCAGGGTACGGAAAGGCCAGGGCATGGAAAGGCCCAGGTAAGGAAAGGCCAGGGTAAGGAAAGGCCAGGGTACGGAAAGGCCAGGGCATGGAAAGGCCAGGGTAAGGAAAGGCCAGGGTGAGGAAAGGCCAGGGTACGGAAAGGCCAGGGCATGGAAAGGCCAGGGTAAGGAAAGGCCAGGGTGAGGAAAGGCCAGGGCACGGAAAGGCCAGGGCATGGAAAGGCCAGGGTAAGGAAAGGCCAGGGTAAGGGAAAGACCAGTGTAAGGAAAGGCCAGGGCATGGAAAGGCCCAGGTAAGGAAAGGCCAGGGTGAGGAAAGGCCCAGGTAAGGAAAGGCCAGGGTAAGGAAAGGCCAGGGTAAGGAAAGGCCAGGGCATGGAAAGGCCCAGGTAAGGAAAGGCCAGGGTAAGGAAAGGCCAGGGCATGGAAAGGCCAGGGCATGGAAAGACTAGGGTAAGGAAAGGCCAGGGCATGGAAAGGCCCAGGTAAGGAAAGGCCAGGGTAAGGGAAAGACCAGGGTAAGGGAAAGACCAGGGTAAGGGAAAGACCAGGGTAAGGAAAGACCAGGGTAAGGGAAAGACCAGAGTAAGGAAAGGCCAGGGCATGGAAAGGCCCAGGTAAGGAAAGGCCAGGGTAAGGAAAGGCCATCCGGCAATACCACATCCAGACATGTCTAATTTAGAGTGAATGTTGTTATGACATTTTTATCTCACTGGGTACATCTTAGTCTAAAATGGCCTCCTCTGCTCATCTTCTATCATTCCCCTAGTTACAGTGGTGGCAGTGCCAAGGTATGAGAGATTTGTGGTGACTTGGACATGGCGGTACCCCTTGTCAATAGGAGGGCATCCCAAACAGGGATAAAGAGGAGATAAAAGTTGGACACAATCAGCTCAGTGTAGCATGAAGTTGCTGATCTTAGGTCAGTTTTTCAACTCCCAAACTAATGGTTACAGTTAGGATTGAAGGAAGGGAAGCTGATCATAGATCGTACCTGTGGAAAATTTCACCCCACAGCCAATCAGCTCACATAGAACCAGAGCCTGCACTCTCTACCGCTAAGACTAGCTCGTGTTCTATGTCAATCTGAACGACCAGTTGAATGCAGACATTTCCTGAGTCAATTTGCTTGCCGTTCACATTTCAGGTACACATAACATTATCTCAACACATCCCCAGTAGTACACAACACAATGTGTACTCAATCAATGCATGAGGGATATGGGATTGGTTAAATACTGGGGCAATCGATGCCGGTGCTGGAAATGCATGGCCACCGGTACCATCTATTTTCATCTAGGATCAATGAGTGGATGTGGGGGGGGGGTTGCTATGGCGCTGGAAGAGAACGAAATGGGGGGGGGGGGGGTCAACTGAGTTTACGGAACCTGATTGTATATGACCCTAATGAATACGACCCTAGCACTGCAGAGTGTAATTGCTAAGGTAGTTCTCTAGGCCAGTGTTTCCCAATGCATTCCCAGTTACCCGGGTTTGACTCCTGGTTAGATAATTAGGTTAGGGCTGTAGGACTAGCATTGATATGCCACCTTTTGTGATGTTCAGAGCAAGAACCTTGTTTTTAGTTCAGTGGCTTAACATTGTCTTCTTTTGGTGCACCAAGACCCGGGTTGGATTCCTTGGTTAGTCACATCAAGACGTTGGTACGTACATCCATCTACCATCTGTAGTAACAGGGTGGAACGGATTTAGGTGTGGCTCTAGATATTACAGAAGCTATCCAGAGGATGACACCGGGTGTCCAGTACTATTAGTGTTATATACACTAGTTATGTAATATCCTGCTGAGTGGTGGTATTTCAACCAGGGTGAATCAGATGCCTGCTGAGCCTATAGCAGAATACGCAGGGGGGAATGGAAAGGCAGACGGCTCACCTTTACTCTGCTGCTGAACCATCATTGTAATATGACAGGAGGACTAGGATGGATAGTTTCTTTGGTACATTGTGCCAAAGCTGCTACACACAAAGCATAGACATTGATTTTAATTTAACCTTGATTTAACTAAGCAAGTCAGTTAGGAAACAAATTCTTATTTGCAATGACGGCCTACCCCGGGCCAAACACGGACAACGCTGGGCCAATTGTGCGCCGCCCTATGGGACTCCCAATCACGGCCGGGTGTGATACAGCCTGGAATCGAACCAGGGACTGTAGTGATCGCTGCGCCCTTCAGGAGCCCTATATGAAGAATAGTCCGAGAAGATGAAATGCAGTACCAAAATAATACAGTACCAAAATTCAACTAATATTTATTCTGTAGTTTTTGTACCTGTAGTTTTTATGAAAATCAATTCTCGTTGCACAGGATTCTAGTGGTAGTATTGGGAACCTGTTCTAGATAATGTGCTGTGCTGCCTATTTCAGATGTTATGGTTATTTTGCTCACAGATTGTTCATTTTCTGAATGAGGAAAATGGACCCCTATTTGTTTCTATTCAATTAAACATTTATCTATTATTTATTAAACATTTTATATCCTTCATGATTTATGAATGACAACCGTATATTTCAATGGAAATTCATATTCATAGGGCCAGTCACACATGCAGAGAGGGATGAGCTTCGTCCGAGCTAGGCTGTCATCCTGTTGACAAATAGCACCCTGTATCTGACCCCGTGACATCAGAGTCACGATAAAACCTCTGATTGACCAATGAGAAAACACCCTGCTGCACACACACACACACACACACACACACACACACACACACACACACACACACACACATCTCTGTGATGACAACAAGCTGATGAATAGGTGGCCCTTGAAGCAATTAATACTACAATAAATTGTGAATTCCCTCTTCCATTCTTCAATTTATTGATGGCAGGGCAGTAGCTGTATTTAAGTCTGACATGTTGCTATATATGTGGATGACGTTCAACGTCTCTGAATCTAGTCAAGGCCTACTTCCTTATCCAGGGGGAGTGGCAGAAATAGCACTGTGTATCCAGAGAAAAAGCACTGAAATAAATGCAAGGCGTTATCATTCATTTGGGTATCGTGTGGACACACATAGTGCAGTGATATAAGTCTTGTGTTGACAATGAGATATCATGTCATTGGATCTTAGGCTTTGTGTTTCTCAACCTCCTGTCTGTGAGATGTTGCTGACCTGTCTGACCCTGGACTTAAATTTATAAATATTTAATAACGTAGCTATAAGCGCTAGTCCTTTGAAGAACCACAAGACAATCCCTGATATGAATTTTTTTTGGGAAAAACGCTGGGCTCTGATATATAATTTTCCTGTATTTGCTTCATGCTATCTCCATACATTCACTTTAAGTCTCATTGTTGGCTCTTGGTGGACATTCTGACCTTTCAAAAGTCTTAGCTGTGGCCATCCATATTCATCTCAGCAACTTGGTATACTACGTGATGAACAACTCTTAGGCCATGTTCGTACTCCGCATTTTGCAATTTGGATAATTTGTACCACCCATCAATGGCTGATAAAAACGTTTGTCACAGACCATTATTTTCCTACAATTAACATTTAGCCAATTACATTTGAAATGTTTCTATTCCCTGCCCCCAGTTCTCATTTGTACTCAATATTGATCATTTTCTGATTTATTCACAGACAGAAAAATATGTTGTGCGAGCATTAGATTAAGAACAAAACATCCTACATCTTCTGTTCTCTTCTCATCCAGAAAGACACGGCACGCTTATCTCTTGAGAAAGATATCTCTCTTCATATAGGGACTGTTTGTGTGTGTGTGTCATGTGTGTGCAGTGTATTTGTGTGAGTGTGTGTGTGTGTGTGTGTTTGTGCAGTATATTTGTGTGTGTGTCATGTGTGGGTGTGTGTCATGTGTGTGTGTGTGTGTGTGTTTTTGTGTGTGAGCCAAGCTCTGACGGTGCAGTGTGCTGTCATGCTAGCTTACATACGTAGCCCACAGGCCTAGTGTAGCAATGCTTGCTGTTGAGAGGAGGGACTGTGGCTGATGCGTATCACATTGAAATTGATTGGATAGTGGCTAAACAATGCAGATATACAGCTACGAACCAAAGCAACAGGATTCTCTGCAGTAGCCCAGTAGTGGTAAACATACCCTGTTTGTCATACTTGAGTAAAAGTAAAGATACTGTAATAGAAAAGTGAAATTCACTGTTACTTGAGTAACAGTCTAAAAGTATTTGGTTTTAAATATACTTAAGTATCAAAAAGGTAAAGTATCAATCATTTCAAATTCCTTATATTAAGCAAACCAGACGGCACAATTGTCTTGTTTTTTATTTATTTATGGATTGCCAGGGGCACACTCCAACACTCAGACATCATTTACAAACAAATCATGTGTTTAGTGAGTCCTTATTTTATTTATTTTTTATTCACCTTTATTTAACCTGGTAGGCTAGTCGAGAACAAGTTCTCATCTGCAACTGTGACCTGGTCAAGATAAAGCAAAGCAATTCGACACATACAATAACAACACAGAGTTACACATGGAATAAACAAACATACAGTCAATAATACAGTAGAAAAATCTATACACAGCATGTGCAAATGAGGTAGGATAAGAGCGGTAAGGCAATAACACTGGAATGGTAGGATGTACAGAAGGTAAATAAATACAGAATGGGGATGAGGTAGATTGATGGGCTAATTACAGATGGGCTACGTATAGGTGCAGTGATCTGTGAGCCTCTCTGACAGCTGGTGCTTAAAGCTAGTGAGGGAGGTAAGAGTCTCCAACTTCAGAGATTTTTGCAGTTCGTTCCAGTCATTGGCAGCAGAGAACTGGAAGGAAAGGCGGCCAAAAGAGGATTTGACTTTGGGGGTGACCAGTGAGATACAGTGCCTTGC
>NC_143029.1:10977500-11082500 GCF_057628025.1 Oncorhynchus mykiss
GTGGTGGGTAGTGGGTACAGGGAACTGGGTAGCTACAGTGTGGTGGGTACTGGGTAGCTACAGTGTGGTGGGTACTGGGTACTGGGAACTGGGTAGCTACAGTGTGGTGGGTACTGGGTAGCTACAGTGTGGTAGGTACTGGGTACTGGGTAGCTATAGTGTAGTGAGTACAGGGTAGCTACAGTGTGGTGAGTACTGGGTACTGGGTACCGGGTACCAGTATGGCCAGTATAGAGTCAACGTTAACAGTATAACAGAGGGTCAGCAAGAAACCTCTCTGTCAGCAAGATGTATCTGTCGGTACGCAAAATCATGTTCAATATACTGTACTTCTCCAGCAAGTTGTAAACTACTGTACTAACCAACTACAGTGTCGCCACAGAATGATTTTCAGATTGCAGATTTTGTTTTGCCGCTAAATTCCCTAATTGATGTGTCCAATGTCCAGTGCTCAGTGAGCTGTGGTGATGGCCAGCAGACCAGGGAGGTGTTCTGTGTGGGGGCTGGAGGAGAGCGCCTTGGGGAGCAGGCCTGCAGCGGTCTGGCACGCCCACCCACAGTCCAGGCCTGCCGCAAACTAGCCTGCCATACCCACATCAGCTGGCATGTCAATGACTTCGGACTGGTGAGAGAGAGATTTTATTTCTTATTGGGTCAAAATCATACATTACAAAGCACTTTAAACAACATACATAAACAATGAGAGTGGGATACTTTTTACAGACTACAGTACACTCTTATGTATCCTCTCATCTTTCCATACTTTTTTTGTTTTTTGTCACTCTCTCCCTCTCTATCCTGTTCTCTCTCACTGTCCTCTCCCTCTCTCTCTCTCTCTCCTTCTCTGTCCCTCTCTATCCTTCTATCCTGCTCTCTCTCATTGTCCCCTCCCTCTCTCTCTCCCTCCTTCTCTGTCCCTCTCCTTGTCCCTATAGTGCTCTAAGAAGTGTGGTGGAGGGGTGCGTGAGAGAAGGGTGGTGTGTATGGACATAGAACAGAACCCACATGGGGAGGACAGATGTTCCCCCCACCCCAGACCCCCCACTGTGGAGCACTGTAACACCCAGGCCTGCCATGAAGCCCAGAGTGAGTCCAATCCCTGTGTGTGTGTGTGTGTGTGTGTGTGTGTGTGTGTGTGTGTGTGTGTGTGTGTGTGTGTGTGTGTGTGTGTGTGTGTGTGTGTGTGTGTGTGTGTGTGTGTGTTTCTGTTCATCCTTGTGTCTCTCTGTATACAGTAGGTGTACCAAGTGTCCATGACCCAAGAGGACATGATAGAACTCTGAGAGGATTTGTGCCTTATGACCCTTCAGGTATGTGTGTGTGTGTGTGTGTATCAGTTTGTGTGTGAAATTATAATCATCCTTATGCGTAGACTGTCTTGGGATAATTCAAGTAGAGACAGAAATAGCTTACCGTTTATTTCTCACTCATTTCTCACTTTAACAAATCAGAGTTGACTATGAGACTATCTTAAAACACACTTCCCTGAAGACTTGTTCTCCCTGCAAGCCTTAATGTTCCAAACAGTTCTGTTTTTCAAATCCGTTTTTTTCTACAGACTGTCCAATCAGCAAGTTGCAAGTGACCAAATGGGATTTGTGCATGTTCAGACAGCAGTCATTTGCTGACATAGCTATGCTAGTTGTCATAGTAACGACTGGCGTGTGCACAGTGGTGTAAGTTGATTGGTGGTGGTCAGTTGAAGCTGCTGAGGGGAGGGTCGGCTCATAATAAGGTCTGGAATGGCACAAATGGAATGGCATCAAACACCTGGAAAACCATAGGTTTCATGTATTTGATACCATTCCACCTATTCCACTCCAGCCATTAACACGAGCCCGTCCTCCCACATTAAGGTGACACCAACCTCCTGTGGTGGTGGTGGTAGTGGTGCTAAAACACACTTCTCTTATGGTACATACTGTATGTCCCAATCCTCCCTGTCTAGACCAAAGGTATCCAACTCTGACCCTACGAGGTCTGGATCCTGCTGGGTTTCTCTTCTACCTGATAACTAATTGTACCCACCTGGTGTCCCAGGTCTGAATCAGTCCAGGAACTAGCTTTAAGTTCCAGAGTTGAATTTGAGCAGTCTAGGCAGTGTTGTTATCCATCATAAAATCATAGCTACATATATACAATACAGGTTCCACTTGCCAAACTGGTAGGCCTATATCTAAAAAATATACTGTCTAGCTAAACATACCTACCACTACTAAATATGCTGTC
This sequence comes from Oncorhynchus mykiss, assembly GCF_057628025.1. Lineage (NCBI taxonomy): Eukaryota > Metazoa > Chordata > Actinopteri > Salmoniformes > Salmonidae > Oncorhynchus > Oncorhynchus mykiss. The sequence continues at coordinate 10,979,730 of NC_143029.1, forward strand.
TAGCTAAACATACCTACCACTACTAAATATACTGTCTAGCTAAACATACCTACCACTACTAAATACAGTGAGGGAAAAAAGTATTTGATCCCCTGCTGATTTTGTACGTTTGCCCACTGACAAAGAAATGATCAGTCTATAATTTTAATGGTAGGTTTATTTGAACAGTGAGAGACAGAATAACAAAAAAATCCAGAAAAACGCATGTCAAAAATGTTATAAATTGATTTGCATTTTAATGGGGGAAATAAGTATTTGACCCCTCTGCAAAACATGACATAGTACTTGGTGACAAAACCCTTGTTGGCAATCACAGAGGTCAGACATTTCTTGTAGTTGGCCACCAGGTTTGCACACATCTCAGGAGGGATTTTGTCCCACTCCTCTTTGCAGATCTTCTCCAAGTCATTAAGGTTTCGAGGCTGACGTTTGGCAACTCGAACCTTCAGCTCCCTCCACAGATTTTCTATGGGATTAAGGTCTGGAGACTGGCTAGGCCACACCAGGACCTTAATGTACTTCTTCTTGAGCCACTCCTTTGTTGCCTTGGCCGTGTGTTTTGGGTCATTGTCATGCTGGAATAACCATCCACGACCCATTTTCAATGCCCTGGCTGAGGGAAGGAGGTTCTCACCCAAGATTTGACGGTACATGGCCCCGTCCATTGTCCCTTTGATGCGGTGAAGTTGTCCTGTCCCTTTAGCAGAAAAACACCCCCAAAGCATAATGTTTCCACCTCCATGTTTGACGGTGAGGATGGTGTTCTTGGGGTCATAGGCAGCATTCCACCTCCTCCAAACACGGCGAGTTGAGTTGATGCCAAAGAGCTCCATTTTGGTCTCATCTGACCACAACACTTTCACCCAGTTGTCCTCTGAATCATTCAGATGTTCATTGGCAAACATCAGACGGCCATGTATATGTGCTTTCTTGAGCAGGGGGACCTTGCGGGCACTGCAGGATTTCAGTCCTTCACGGCGTAGTGTGTTACCAATTGTTTTCTTGGTGACTATGGTCCCAGCTGCCTTGAGATCATTGACAAGATCCTCCCGTGTAGTTCTGGGCTGATTCCTCACCATTCTCATGATAATTGCAACTCCACGAGGTGAAATCTTGCATGGAGCCCCAGGCCGAGGGAGATTGAGAGTTATTTTGTGTTTCTTCCATTTGCAAATAATGGCACCAACTGTTGTCACCTTCTCACCAAGCTGCTTGGCGATGGTCTTGTTGCCCATTCCAGCCTTGTGTAGGTCTACATCTTGTCCCTGACATCCTTGGAGAGCTCTTTGGTCTTGGCCATGGTGGAGAGTTTGGAATCTGATTGATTGATTGCTTCTGTGGACAGGTGTCTTTTATACAGGTAACAAACTGAGATTAGGAGCACTCCCTTTCAGAGTGTGCTCCTAATCTCAGCTCGTTACATGCATAAAAGACACCTGGGAGCCAGAAATCTTTCTGATTGAGAGGGGGTCAAATACTTATTTCCCTCATTATAATGCAAATCAAATTATAACATTTTTGACCTGCGTTTTTCTGAAAATGTTCTTGTTATTCTGTCTCTCACTGTTCAAATAAACCTACCATTAAAATTATAGACTGATCATTTCTTTGTCAGTGGGCAAACGTACAAAATCAGCAGGGCATCAAATACTTTTTTCCCTCACTGTATACTGTCAAGCTAAACATACCTACCACTTCCAAATATACTGTCTAGCTAAACATACCTACCACTACTAAATATACTGTCTAGCTAAACATACCTACCACTACTAAATATACTGTCTAGCTAAACATACCTACCACTACTATTAAACATACCTACCATTACTAAATATACTATATAGCTAAACATACCTACCACGACTAAATATACGAAAGCAAAAAATAAACACACCCAGTTCTAAATATTCTCAACATGCTCATTGTTATCCGGGTGGGTGTTTACTTTGTATATGCACTTCAAGTATAATATAGAGTTCAGGTGGGCCTTCGTGCCTCACCAAACAAAGGAAAGGAGGGTTGATCAACAACAGTGACAAAAATCACGAGAAGGGCTTACAAATAAAAACTTGACATAAATAAATAAACAAATAAAAACTTTGAGGTGAAAAGGAGTTGTGGCACTCCACAAAGAAAAGGCAGAGATGCATTTATTTTTTGCTCATTTTAATCCATTGTACAGGATGCAAACAGACGACTGACGTTTCAACGTCAAGTTAACGTCTTCCTCAGAGTGAAAACCCCCCAAATCTCTGCCTTTCTTTGTGGAGCGCTCCAACTCCTTTTATCTTGAATGAGTCCTTTTGGAAGTTTGCCTTGGTAAGCCACTCTCATTAAGGAGAGACTATTTTTATACATTATGTAAACATGTGACCTTATGTGTGTTTGCTCTCTTTAGCCACTAACACGGTGTATGACCCTTACTCCACCACCGTGGTTGGTCCCCACTGTGCCCAGTCATACTATGGCTGCTGCCCGGACGGCCACACATCTGCTGGTGGGCATAGAGGAGAGGGCTGTCCCACAGATGACTGTGAACGCACCCGGTAAGACTTTGGGTCTGTTCAGTACGGCACAATGTTACAGAACATTACAAAACGTTCAGATAGAGATAGCGTTGTGTTGAACACACATGGTACAAAGATGTTGATTGTGACAAAAAGGTATGTTTACTTGCAGTCCAACTAGTGACTTTCAACTCGATGGCCTATATTAGGGCTGCCCAACCCTCTTCCTGGAGACCTACTGTCCTGTGGGTTTTCAGTCCAACCCTCATCCTGGAGATCTACCATCCTGTCGGTTTTCAGTCCAACCCTCATCCTCGAGATCTACTGTCCTGTTGGTTTTCATTCCAACCCTAATTTAACACACCTGATTCTACTAATTAGCTGCTCCACAAGACGTTAACTAGCTGAATCAGATACGCTAAATTACGGTTGGACCGAAAACCTACAGGACAGTAGATCTCCAGGAAGAGTGTTGGACTGAAAACCTACAGGACAGTAGGTCTCCAGGAAGAGGGTTGGACTGAAAACCTACAGGACAGTAGGTCTCCAGGAGGAGGGTTGGACTGAAAACCCACAGGACAGTAGATCTCCAGGAAGAGGGTTGGACTGAAAGCCTACAGGAAGAGGGTTGGACTGAAAGCCTACAGGAAGAGGGTTGGACTGAAAACCAACAGGAAGAGGGTTGGACTGAAAGCCTACAGGAAGAGGGTTGGACTGAAAACCAACAGGAAGAGGGTTGGACTGAAAATCAACAGGAAGAGGGTTGGACTGAAAACCAACAGGAAGAGGGTTGGACTGAAAACCAACAGGAAGAGGGTTGGACTGAAAACCAACAGGAAGAGGGTTGGGCAGCCCTGGCCTACATGGATGCCGGCCGTGTTTCTGTCTCACCTGTCTTTGTGTGTGCCTGTCTATACCAGCTACCTGGTATGGTTTGTTTTCTATATCTTACCTGTGTGTGTCTGGTTGTCAGGTACGGCTGCTGTCTGGATGGGGTGACTACTGCTCAGGGTCATGGAAGGGCAGGATGTGCTGATTACCAACCACGTGCGGTAAGAGCTGCTACCACCCATTATACCAGAGTGGCACAGCGGTCTAAGAAACTGTATCTCAGTGCTAGAGGCATCACTACAGACACCCTGGTTCAAATCCTGGCTGTATCACAACCGTCCGTGATTGGGAGTCCCATAGGGCGGTGCACAATGGGCCCAGCGTCGTCATGGGTTTGGCCGGTGTAGGCCGTCATTGTAAATAAGAATTTGTACTTAAACTGACTTGCCTAATTAAATAAAGGTTAAAAATATATATATGTCATACCGTCTGTCTGCCTGTCTTTCTGTATATATGTCTCTCTGTGTGTGCGTGTGTCTGACTTTCTCTCTCTCTCTCTGCAGGACCACTCTGCCCCAGCTTATGCTCAGTCCGGCCATATGTGCTCCCTGTCACGTGACGATGGATCCTGTGCCAACTGGACATCCCGCTTCTACTACAACTCAGTCACTGGCAGCTGCACCCAGTTCTGGTATGGCGGTTGCCATGGCAACGCCAATAACTTTGTGTCCAGGGACGTTTGCCAGAGGGAGTGTGGCGACGCCGTCGTGACACCACGACAGGCATCACCACCCGCACGGTCTGGCATGAGAGTAAGGGTGGGCGCGAGGGCGAGGGCGAGTGCATACCGCGCCCGGTCTTAAGAGACACAGGATGAATGTGTTTCAGTCATACAAACACCGTACAGAGGAAAGGAAAGATATGAAGTTTTCCATATATTACTTCATATGTGAACAAACGTCTTCCAAAATCTGACCTGCAACATTTCCCTGTGCTTTCTGTCATTGTTAATATCAATAAACTGAACTGAACAAATCTGTTGAATCATGTTATCCTTCTTCTTGTGTCATAGTATATTTTTATTTACTTTTTACACTTGAAGAGTGGCCCCAGTTTATCACTGGCGTTATAAATATCACGTAGTAAATGGAGACTTTTATTTTGAATAGGTGCTTTTACTTTGAAATAGATAGACATTTTCTCCACTTTTTAGTGATGGCCATTCGGAGTCTTTTCGGTGAGCAGCCAACTTGGCTCCTTTCACGTAAAAGAGCTGGCCTATTTGGCTCCAAAACGGCTCTTCGTTCAAAATGCTTAAAAATCGACCTAGAACCATGTAAAGCAAAAGGTTGTCAGATTGTGGAATGTGCGTTCAAATACATTTGTACCCGAGCAAAGTATTTTATATATATTTTTTTTACTCAATGAATAAATCTGCGTGGACCAGATTGACGTGCTCTCACCACTATTTATTGTTTCTGCAGTGAGGAATTTCTTTCTTTAGAAAAATTACTTGTGTGCTCCAAAAGCAATCGTAGCAGTACGCAAGCCAGGGAGTCAAACGTACGGCTCTTTCACCACTGCGATTCGGTTCCCGACGTTCAGCAAAAAAATATCCGTTCAAAGGAGCCGTTCCCGAACGAACCATCACTACTTCCTTTCTCGCAATTTCTTTCCATACAGCTACATTTCACGGGGCTAGCAGAGCAATATAACAGCCATTTAAACGCTGAATCTGTAAGTCTAGCTTTAAAAGTATAATCGGACTCCAACACAAACATGGTAAGTGTGATTTTGCACTGTACGCAGAGCAAAAATAATCTGAACTACATTATCCAACGATTCGACTCTTGCTGAGCTAGTTAGCTAAAACTGTGGCTAGCTGGCTAGCCCGAGCTACAGGGCTCTGGCAGGAGCTCGCAACTTTACTAGCTAGATACACATTTGCCTAATGAGCCAAATGCAGTCATTTACACTAATGTTAGCAAGCTTCGCGGATGTTGATGCGTATCATACAAGAATAGCAACTCTATGCGTTATCGAGACAGTAAGCAAAGCTGATCCGTTAGGAACTGTTATGAGTTTCGTCAGACCAAATTCCATCTGCTCTATTCTTATTGGATTAATTGTAACTTTGTCTGTATAATAAAATACCATTTGAGCAGTGGTAAAATGTGTAACAACATTTACTTGATGCAATTGTGGAAGACAACGTCATGGTCGGTGTGTTTGGGTTGTTACAGTATAGGCCAAATACATACTTACATATGTAAAAAACCGACCGTGTTTTTCTCTTCTTTACAGTCACACACCATTCTGCTTGTCCAGCCAACTAAGAGACCAGAGGGGCGAACATATGCCGACTACGAGTCAGTCAACGAATGCATGGAAGGTGAGAATCAGTCTACAGACACTGAGTGGTGCTGTTTGGGTCTCCGAAGTGGTTGTTCCCAGTAGGGATAACCCCCCCCCCCCCCCCCCCCCCCCCAATAAGAAGACAGATTTTCATGTTCAGATTCAAAACGTTTTGCTACGGTGTGCTCTACTGAACACGACCCCCGGTGTAGGCCCCACATAAAGAACACACTGTGCCAACGAAGGGTTAAAAGAAGCGGTTGGCCGTCCTATTGCCTCTGACCAGAACATTGGCCATCGCTTACTGTTAATATCTAGACGATTCTACATGGTGACATTCTGCTTTTGACTGTTGGTCAGCACGGTTTGTTTTGTCCTGAACTCAGGAGTATTTTCACATGTAGCCTCGTTCTATGTATCACTGTCTCAACCTGTGTCCCTCCTGATCCAGGTGTGTGTAAAATGTACGAAGAGCACCTGAAGAGGATGAATCCCAACAGTCCCTCCATCACCTATGACATCAGCCAGCTGTTTGACTTCATTGATGACTTGGCAGACCTCAGCTGTCTAGTGTAAGTAGTACTGTGCAACCTCACCGTTAGAGCCCAATGGTTTAGCAATAAATCCACCTTGCATTCCAGAGGTGCTATTATTATTAGGTATGGTTGTATTTGTTAGTTGACACCGTAGCGAAATGTTTTGCAATGGGTGTGGGGAACAAACAAACAAACAACGTTTTCTTATTGGACAAGTTCAGGTAGTCCCTCATCGTTTTGTCTTGTTTGCTTCCATTCCTAGTGAATACCACCCTGGTCTATCCTGTCATTTCACAGTTCTGTCAAGGTTTTAGTGGTCTAGGGTTCCATTTTGGATCACGACTAAGAATTGCCTTCTGTTTTTCCCCCGGGTAATTAGCTCTTGTAGGCTATTTGACCCCGGGAAATAAATTCTATCTGTACCAATTGAGCACAAGGCTTAATGTTGTGGGAGAACAATCTTATGTTCATGACATGTCTCTCCTGGGTCTTATTTTGGGAGTAGCAGGTAGCCTAGTGGTTAGAGCATTGGGCCAGTAACTCAAAGGTTGCTGGATCGAATCCTAGAATAAAAATCGGTGGTTCTGCCCCTGAACAAGGCAGTAGGCCGTCATTGTAAATAAGAACAAATTCTTAACTGACTTGCCTACTTAAATGTAAAAAATGTTTTGGAAAAAAGAGGGGTTCTTGTTGGAAATGTTGATGTATTTCCTCCCGGTTTGTCTGTTTTTATTCTGTTTGGTGGCTAATGAATACTAACCTCCTGCTCTTCATTCAGGTACCGTGCGGACACTCAGACGTACCAGCCGTACAACAAAGACTGGATCAAGGAGAAGATTTACGTGCTCCTGCGGCGTCAGGCCCAACAAGCTGGGAAGTAAAGGCAGGCAGAAAGGGGGGTAGCCAAGAGGTTGCCCCCATTGCACAGATCTAGGGTCAGTTTTCTCTACCACGGTCAGAACCCAAACCACTAGGAGGTAAAAACCCTGATTCTGGAACAGTGCATGGGGGGCAACTTCATCAGATGGGTGTAGGGGTGGACCTTGGTTTTATTGGTCTGGGTTATTACTGGGCTGTATGAAGGGAGGGGGACAGTGGCCCTGTTCGAGTACACACAAAACAGCCTCCCTTCCTTGAGAATCACAGATCTAGAAGTGATTGGATAGATGCGAGCAAGGTTATCAACCTATTGCTTTCGCCAATCCAACCAGATCAGTGAGTACTCCAAGGAAGGGAGAAAACAACTATATTGAAGGTATTCGAACAGGGACTGATCTGGGGGTGGGGTGACGGGACAGTGATCTATGGTTTGGGGCTTGGGAGACAAGCCTGTGATTTGTTTGGGTCTATTTGTGGGAGGGGCTAGTTGCTTGGTGAAGATGGATCTATTGAACAGAAGAAAAACGAGCTAAAAACAGGACAACTATTTAAGTACTGCTTTTCTTTCAGCAATTGTTTTCCTTTCTGTTCAAGGAAGATGGATATGAGTGACTATTTGCTTTGTTTTTATACATTTTAAGGGAGAATTGAATGAAATTAAAATGTTGATTTTTGATTTAGTGTGATATTAGTGTCAGTAGATTAATTTCCATATTTGCACCTCTTACTGTCATTCTCATTTTAAACCTGTCTGTTTTTGTAAATGTATTTGCCTGACATCTGATTTCATGTTCATTTTGTTATTTTCTCTGAATACAGGAAATGAACTATTGTTTTCAGATTTGATTTGGAGTGTATTTTTTACTGAAAGCATATCAATACACTACTCATGGTACAGACTGCATCTATGCTTTTATACAGAGAACATGTGAACAGGCAGAGCGGAAGAGGCAAACCTTTATGTAAAGATTATCAATATATAGCTCATCTTTGGTGTAATGAAGATTCACACATGGATTGAATTGTTTAGATAGAAACATTTGGTAAATTACCAGAGGATGAAACATGACATTCTCTAGGGAGACCTGAATCTGAAAAGATTCTTCCAAATAATTTAATATTACTGTGCACGTGTAGTAGTTATGATTCCTTGTCATTAGCTGCATATATCTTCATATTTTGCACCAAGTGATGCTGAGAGGCTCTTGTCTTACGTTTTGAAACCTGTGTACTGTTGCTTTAAAATGTGTCAGGCTGCTCGATATGCACCCAGCTGCAGCCTAACAGAAGCCTGCCACTAAAACTAGGCAGGTTTCCATTGACTCAGGTTTATTTAACAAAAGCAATGTCGCAAATGTGACGTGTACTGGAAAAGGAATATATAGAGACATAAAAATGAAAGTTTTTATCCTTTCAACAGTGGTGGATTTATATTTTGGTAAAACTTTATTGCGAACAAATGATAGAAACAGTCATTTTCGAATAAGTGATTAATGCTGACTCGTTTTGAAGGTACGTGGGGCATGTAATATCACGTAACTATAAATCACCAGTCCACATTTCATTCATTCTAATATAGCGTATGCTTGCAGGACAGAGCAACAAGTTAAATGTATTTGTCACATGCACCAAATACAATAGGTGTAGACTTTACTGTGAAATGCTTACTTATGAGCTAACAATGCTGAGTTAAAAAGTCAGAAAGATTTGCTAATAAAAAAAAGAAATAGTAAAACAAAATAACAATAACAAGGCTATCTACAAGGAGTACCGGTACCAAGTCAATGTGCAGGTGTACATGTAAGTAGGGGTAAAAGTAGCTAGGCAGCAGTGTATGTGTGTAGCGTAAATATGCGTGTGTATGGGTAGAGAGTGCAACAACAACAAAAACGCGGCCTATGAAGATGGGGGTGTGCTCGGCCCTCTGTTTCCTGTAGTCCACAATAAGCTCCTTTGTTTTGCTGACATTGAGAGAGAGGTTGTTGTCCTGGCACCACACTGCCAGTTCTCTGACCTCCCTATAGGCCGTCTCATCGTTGTCGGTGATCAGGCCTACCACTGTTGTGTTGTCAGCAAACTTAATGATGGTGTTAGAGTCATGTTTGGCCACCCAGTTGTGGATGAACAGGGAATACAGGAGGAAACTATGTACACATCCCTGAGGGGCCCCAGTGTTAAGGATCAGCGTGGAAGACGTGTTGTTGCCTACTCTTAACAACCTGAGGGAGACCCGTCAGGAAGTCCAGGATCCAGTTGCAGAGGGAGGTGTTTAGTCCCAGAGTCCTTAGCTTAGTGATAAGCTTTGTGGGCACTATGGCGTTGAACGCTGAGCTGTATGTAGTCAATGAACAGCATTCTCACATAGGTGTTCCTTTTGTCCAGGTGAGAAAGGTCAGTGTGGAGTGTGATTGAGATTGCGTCATCTGTGGATCTGTTGGGGCGGTATGCAAATTGGAGTGGGTCTAGGGTGTCCGGGAGGATGCTGTTTATGTGAGCCATGACCAGCCTTTCAAAGCACTTCATGGCTACCGATGTGAGTACCACAGGGTGGTAATCATTTAGGCAGGTTACCATTTAGGAAGGTTTTGTTCACATCAGCAACCGAGAGCGTTATCACACAGTCATCCAAAGCAGCTGGTGCTCTCGTGCTTCAGTGTGGCTTGCCTAGAAGCGAGCATAAAAGGCCTTCAGCTCATCTCGTAGGCTCGCGTCACTGGGCAGCTCACGTCTGTGTTTCCCTTTGTAGTCCGTAATAGTTTTCAAGCCCTGCCACATCTGACGAGCGTCAGAGCAGGAGTAGTAAGATTCAATCTTATTAGATTATAGAGTTGGTTGAGAGCGGTCTTAGTGCCAGCTTCGTTCTGTGGTGGTAAATAGACGGCTACGAATAATACAGATGAGAACTCTCTTGGTAGATAGTGTGGTCTACAGCTTATCATTTTATTATTATTATTTTTTTTACCTTTATTTAACTAGGCAAGTCAGTTAAGAACAAATTCTTATTTTCAATGACAGCCTAGGAACAGTGGGTTAACTGCCTGTTCAGGGGCAGAACGACAGATTTGTACCTTGTCAGCTCAGGGGTTTGAACTTGCAACCTTCCGGTTATTAGTCCAACACTCGGCTACCCTGCCGCCTAAGGTACTCTACCTCAGGCGAGCAATACCTCGAGACTTCTATAATATTAGACATTGCCCACCAGCTGTTATTGACAAATAGCCACACCACTCCACCCCTCGTCTTACCAGAGGTAGCGTCTCTGTTTTGCCAGTGCATGGAAAATCCCGCTAGCTCTATATTGTCTGTGTCTTCGTTCAGCCACGTCTCGGTGAAACATAAGATGTTACAGTTTTTAATGTCCCGTTGGCAGGATAATCTTAATTGTAGGTCATCAATTTTATTTTCCAATGATTGCACGTTAGCAAGAAGAACGGATGTCAGTGGGAGTATACTCGCTCGCCTCCGGATTCTCAGAAGGCTGCCCGATATGCAGCCCCTTTTCCTGCAAAGTAGTCTTGTCAGGTATTCCGCACTCCGGCCTCTTCCTTTTTCCGAGTCTCAGGGATTTGGGCCTGGTCTGGAATGAGCAGTATGTCCTTCGCCTCCGACTCATTGAAGTAGAAATCCTCATTCAAATCAATGTTAGTTATCGCTGTTCTGATGTCCAGAAGCTCTTTTCTGTCATAAGAAACGATGGCGGAAGCATTATGTACTAAAGAAGTTAACACACAAAATAGCACAATTGGTCAGGAGCCTGTAAAACGGCTGCTATACCCTCCAGCGCCATTCAAACCCTGCCGAGCACACAAAGATTCAAGTGTACGGAGGAAGAGACCAAAGAGTTTTTTGGTTTGATTCAAAAGTATGGAAAACGCTCCAAGAAACGCCTGATTGTTTGAACAATTACTGTAAATAAGACATGCAGAGTAAGGGCTATAACAAAGCCTGGCACATCATAAAGATCCAAGTGGAAGGCCTTGAAACAGCGCTACCTGAGTGAAAAAAGAGCTTCCTCAAAGTGGTCCTGGAGGTAAAAGCATGATTGGAATATTTTTCTATCAGAAAGAATGAAATCCTAGGACAAAGACTGTTGTTTCAATGCACACCAACATAAACAGCTCACGTGCTGGTAAGTAATGTTACATTGGGCTATAGGACTTCAGCAAGGTAACTTGCAATAATGTTGTGATTCTCAATCTCCACATAGGTGATGACAATTGCCCTGAGGGAGAAGTGTCCGTAGACGACGCTGAGGATGACACCCGGGAGAGAGTACCTACAGGTAGGCTTTTGTATAAATTCCTCTTAAGAAACTATTAGGTTGGCATTGGCTTATCATGAGGCTGTAGCCTACTTTGCTAGCAACTGAAGAAATGCTGAAAATTAGTTGGCTAGCCCATATAATAAGGCCTATGTAGACACAACATACACAACATGGCCAAAAGTATGTGGACACGTGCTTGTCGAACATCTCATTCCAAAATCATGGGCATTAATATGGGGTTGGTCCCCACTTTGCAGCTATAACAGCCTCCACTTTTCTGGGAAGGATTTCCACTAGATGTTGGAATATTGCTGCGGGGACTTGCTTCCATTCAGCCACAAGAGCATTAGTGAGGTTGGGCGAATAGGCCTGGAACGCAGTCGGCGTTCAGGGCTCTGTGCAGGTCAGTCAAGTTCTTCCACACAGATCGCGACAAACCATTTCTGAGTGGACCTTGCTTTGTGCACGCACGGGGGCATTGTCATTCTGAAACAGGAAAAGGCCTTCCCCAAACTGTTGCCACAAAGTTGGAAGCACAGAATTGTCTAAAATGTCATTTTATGCTGTAGTGTTAAGATTTCCCTTCATTGTAAGGGGCCTAGCCTGAACCATGAAAAACTGTCCCAGACCATTATTCCTCCTCCGCCAAACTTTACAGTTGGCACTTTGCATTGGGGCAGGTAGTGTTCTCCTAGCATCTGCCAAACCCAGATTAGTCCGTCGGACTGCCAGATGGTGAAGCGTGATTGATCACTCCAGAGAACGCGTTTCCACTGGTCATGAGAACAATGGCGGTGAGTTTTACACCACTCCAGCCGACGCCTGGCATTGTGTTTGGTGATCTTAGGCTTGTGTGCAGTTGCTTGGCCATGGAAACCCATTTCATGAAGCTCCCGACGAACAGTTCTTGTGCTGATGTTGCTTCCAGAGGCAGTTTGGAACTCGGTAGTGAGTGTTTCAACCGAGGACAGATGAATTTTACACGCTACATGCTTCATCACTTGCCGGTCCTGTCCTGTGAGGTTGTGTGGCCTACCACTTCGTGTCTCAGCTGTTGTTGCTCCTAGACGTTTCCACTTCACAACAACAGCACTTACAGACCGGGGTAGCTCTAGCAGGGCAGAAATTTGAGACATGAGAATTACTAGAATGTGGCAGATATTAGTAGATTCTTGCATTCTATCCATACTGGCTTCTCATGCTACCTGAGAAATGAAAGAGATACTAATGTGCAATTTGACTAAATGGAAACACTTCAACCACTTAATTTTTATTTGACATTCTAGTTTGTAGCATTTAAAAAATATGTTTTTTAGGTGTGACATAATTATGTCCAGCTGTTTTTACAGATACAAGACAATTAAATGTGATTGCATCATAGCAGGAAATTGTTGCATCAATTTTCTATGAGAAAATTTGCCATCTACTGGACATGGTTCATTCCTACCACATACATGTGAACTCCTCATTTTCATTCTTAGATTCCTTTTCTCCTTTCCTCGCTCCCTTTCCAACCTCATTTCCTAGCTCCTTTTCTTTTCCAAATCAAATCTCAGATTTCCCACTTCCTGTTTGGATTTCTTCTCAGGTTTTTGCCTGCCATATGAGTTCTGTTATACTCACAGACATCATTCAAACAGTTTTAGAAACTTCAGAGTGTTTTCTATCCAAAACTAATAATAATATGCATATATTAGCAACTGGGACTGAGGAGCAGGCTGTTTACTCTGGGCACCTTTCATCCAAGCTACTCAATACTGCCCCTGCAGCCATAAGATGTTTTAACCAACAATGCAGTTTTAAGAAAATAGAGTTGAGAAAATACTTACAAAATAAACTAATGTAAAAAAAAAAGTAACACAATAAAACAACAATAACGAGGCTATATAGGTACCGAGTCAATGTGCGGGGGTACAGGTTAGTTGAGGTAATTGAGGTAATATGTACATGTAGGTAGGGGTAAAGCGAATATGCATAGATAATGAAAAGCGAGTAGCAATAGTGAAAAAAAAGTATTCCTTTCCTTCCCTACTCTCATTCTGCTATTCCCCTATCGCTATTTCCTTATCTCCTTTCCTTACTTAGCTCTTTTCCTAGCTTCCTTTCCTTTACTCATTTTCTTTCCTAGATTCCTTTCTAGCTTTCCTCACTCCATTTTCTAACTCCCTATCCTTTCCTCTTTCCTAGCTTCCTTACCTCCTTTCCTAGATTCCTTTCCATCCCTACCACCCTTTCCTCCCCTCCTTCTCTAGCTCCCTTTCCTTAAAGTTAGGAAAGGAGGAAAGAAAAAGTTCACATGTATGTGCTAGGGATTAACCACGGCCTGAAGATGGAGATAGTATTGCTTTTAGTGACAGGATACTGCGGGGCTGCAGCTGGATACTATTGTGCTGCCCTGTTGTTGCTGTGCTGGAAACCCCGTACTGACTTTCTGAAGGGACCCAAGATGGCTGAATGGTCACAGGGGCTGTAGTTAACAATTATCTAGATAAGCGATATGATGGAAATGAATGACAAATAATGTTAGTATGTGAAACATAACATTGGGGGGAGTTATACGATTACAGCTTGATGGTCTTCCTCATTTTGAAATGCAAGGACACCCAGTGAGGAGAGAGACGGATTTCTCCGCGGCCCGGAGCCAGAACATGGCGGAACACTTGGGAAAGAAATAGCTAGCTAGCAGCTAACGTATTATAGAAAGCCGTATAGCTGATCGGAAAAGTCGGGCTACATTTAACGACACTGGTTGCGGTTCGTAAACGGGCAATAATGTAACCGGTGTATGGTATTTGTCGATGTATAATAATGTACTTTTTTCATAAGATGTTGAATGTAGCAAGGCAGTTAGCCGACTAGCTAGCTAACGTGCTAGCTAGTTAGCTCCGGTAGATAGCTAGCTAGCTAGCATATAGCAATTATCTCAGTGTACTATAGCTGAAGTCCTCTAACATAGTATATTTGTAATATTACACGGAATGTTTCCCATTCGAACCTAGTTTATATACGTATTATTTGGTCTATGGTTGTACTGTTTGTGTAGCTAGTTTCTGAAGGAGACTGTCCGTAGCTAGCTAACCGATCTGCTAGACAGTGCGAACGGACGCGTCGTAGGCTTTTTGATCTAAGCGAGGCAAGTTTTGTGGTTGCCAGCTAGCATCTGTAGCAAGCTACACATAGCGAACTGTGATAACTAGCTAGTTAATCTAGTTTTTTAACTATTCTGACTAAGTGGATCTACGGTAGTTGATCCTCACAACCACCATACTAGGCAGTCGGTAGAGTTGGCGCGTTGCGGAGCAAGGTAAACAGAAGTCGGCTGGGGAAAGCGGTCACGACCACCTGCCAAGATGACGGACACCCGCCGCCGAGTCAAAGTTTATACGCTCAACGAGGACAGACAATGGGACGACCGCGGCACCGGACACGTCTCCTCGGGCTATGTAGAGCGGCTGAAAGGCATGTCTCTGCTGGTGCGAGCGGAGAGCGATGGTGAGTCAGGTAAAAGTATTGTTATACTCTCACTAATACTCACAACCATTGATTGATTACTATACTCTTTATTCTGATAATGTCACGATGTTGTCGATAACACCTAGCTAGCTATCTGTAAACAAACTACGTAGCCTCGTTTTTGTGTACTATTATGAAGACAGTCAAAAGAGGAGCCTCGATATCTAATTAGTGGTTGGTTCATTGATCCCTTGAGTCCTACACAAGTCACTGACCCTGAATCCTCATACCATGTGCACTAAAATATACAAATACATAGCTAGAAGGGATCATGGAATATCATGCCCCATCTCAGCCAGGCCCCTGTTGTAAATGCAGCTCAGTCTAAACACTATGTCATGGCCTTACAGTTACATAATCACACTGTCCCCACAGCCACCCAAAGAGGGGCCGAGATACACAACTCCCGATTTAGCCCCCCGCCGTCCTTTTGCAGCAGTGAGCTGCGTCCACTTCAGCTGTTGAAATCTTTGGGCAAAGCTGCGTGTTAGTTTTTGGTGTTATCGCTAACTCACTTTGTGTTTCTTCACACCCCCAGGTTCCCTGCTGCTGGAGTCGAAGATAAACCCAAACACAGCCTACCAGAAACAACAGGTCAGTCACTTGCTACACAAAGACACTTGAATGTTAGCGTCATGTCTCCTGTCTTATTCTAGCAGCGTATTTATGATAGTAATAGTGCTGTTTTTTGTCTTTCCATCAGGACACGTTGATAGTATGGTCGGAGGCTGAGAATTATGACCTGGCCCTCAGCTTCCAGGAGAAGGCTGGCTGCGATGAGATCTGGGAGAAAATCTGTCAGGTAATCCCACTTTTCTTCTCTGTGTGTGCGTGCGTAGAAGATGAAGATGGAACATACTCAACTCTATTGTCTTGTGGCAGAATCCAAAAGTCCCTTAATAATGAAGTATAATTATATGTTTAGCTCTCACTTAATGTGAGAATGTCATTTTCTACATTTCTAAGTATGGTTTAAAGGATAGAGCTTGCATGTTCATGTATAACTAATGCCTTCATGCGTTGTGTTTTGACTCGTGCGTTGTGTTTTGACTCGTGTTTCTCTCTGTTCTGTCCCTAATGTTGTGGTGTTATAACTCATTGGTTTGTTCATGTGATTTTTGACTCCCGTTCCTCCATCTCTACTAGGTCCAGGGCAAGGACCCATCAGTGGACATCACCCAAGAGCTGGTGGATGAGTCGGAGGAGGAGCGCTTCGACGACATGTCCTCCCCGGGGCTCGAGCTCCCACCCTGCGAGCTGGGCCGCCTCGAGGAGCTCGCAGAACTTGTGGCCTCCTCCCTCCCCTCGCCCTTACGCCGTGAGAAACTGGCCCTGGCTGTGGAGAACGAGGGCTACATCCGCAAGCTCCTGGAGCTCTTCCGCCAGTGCGAGGACCTGGAGAACGCCGACGGCCTCCACCACCTCTACGAGATCGTCAAGGGCATTTTCCTGCTGAACCGCACGGCACTGTTCGAGGTTATGTTCTCAGAGGAGTGCATCATGGACGTGATTGGCTGCCTGGAACACGACCCGGTGCTGGGGGCTGCGCCGCGGCGCCACCGTGACTTCCTCACCAAGACTGCCCGCTTCAAGGAGGTGATCCCTATCGGCGACCCTGAGTTGCGCGCCAAGATCCACCAGACGTACCGGGTGCAGTACATCCAGGACATGGTGCTGCCCACGCCGTCGGTGTTCGAGGAGAACATGCTCTCCACGTTGCACTCTTTCATCTTCTTCAACAAGGTGGAGATCGTGGGCATGTTGCAGGTGAGATTGTGGGGACACGGGGAGGGCACCAGCATGCACAGTAAACACAAACATGTTTTGTATTTTTTTCCTTGTTACTTTCTTTCTATAATTAGTAGCATTTTATCTCTGTGTTGTTGTCCCGTCAGTAAGCATTTCACTGTTAGTCTGCACCTGTTGTTTACCAACGATGTGACAAATAACATTTGATTTTGATTTGAATTACGTGGCCACAGTCAGGACAACATAGGCCAGAGTAAGGTGCTACACACACACACACGTGCAGGTGTACACATGGGGAGCATGGTGAAATGTCAGCGATTTCTGTGTTTTGGTTTTTATTTTCGTTTCATTTTTTCTTATGATAGCAATATAAACCCCAGTCTGAGTACCAGTCGCTAACGTTCCACTCCTTGCCTTTCGGCAATCTCAACATTCAATATGTGTTGGATTTACAGTGGAGTTGCTCATTGGTTGTTGGAAGTAACATTGAATATTTTCCATGATGACATGTGGAGCCTTAAATAGAATTATAAGTTATAACAAAGTCAAAAATAAACATTTAGCAGTTAGCTAGGCCAGTTGTTGTATTTTAAGGTATTTTGTGGTTTGAATTGCGTTATGCATGTGAGCTGTGAGCTACAAACTTTTGACAGACTGGTTTCATCTGGACAAACAAACTGTTGCTTAGCAACCAGATACCAACATGTTCTGTGAAGAGAAAGTGATAGTGTTCCAATATTTGCATAGTCGTTGTGATTGGACGATAACTGTGATGGTGATCTCAAGCTCATTATTGATAGTGTTCGTATTTGAAGATGGCAGAAAGGCCAGTGTCTTTGGCACATGACATGGAGTACAGGAAGTGGATTAGCTAGTAAGGAGACTGGTACCCAGGCTATATGAACCATACCTAGAGCCCAGAGGTTCATTCTCCTGGTCCTAACCACACCCCTTGGAACTAAAATAAATGGTCAGCATTTGTGTCATTACAGAGGCACCAGATAAAGTCCAGTATAAATAACTGCTGTGTGTTCTCACTATAAAGGAAGCCTGTGCTTTTTACTTTGTCTTGTATGTGCTGTACCCATGGTCAATGATTGGCTGCTTTTATGGTCAAGTGACCTTATGGTTGTTGCACTGTCAACTCCACACCTTGTTTGTGTACGCTAGTCTCCGTGGAAACGGAAGAGTGTTTTGTAAACAGGTTATGCTGTTTGGGGGGAAGCGGACAGACATGGGCTGTGTTAATCAGGCACCAAAGGGAAGAAAGCAGACTGAAGCAGTGAGGGACTAGCTGGGCTTGTCCAATAAGAAAAGTTAATTTGTTGACTCTAAAACTAGACT
The DNA here is from genome assembly GCF_057628025.1 of Oncorhynchus mykiss. Lineage (NCBI taxonomy): Eukaryota > Metazoa > Chordata > Actinopteri > Salmoniformes > Salmonidae > Oncorhynchus > Oncorhynchus mykiss. Next base: position 10,997,708 of record NC_143029.1, read on the forward strand.
AACTATGGTAAAAATGTTGTGACTAGGAATTGCTTAGGTGCTGATACACTGAACAAAAATATAAACACAATATGTAAAGTGTTGGACCCATGTTTTATGAGTTGAAATAAAAGATCCCAGATATTGTCCATACACTAGTGAGCCTGACAGGTGTTGCATATCAAAAAGCTGATTAAACAGCATAATCATTACACAGGCTCACCTTGTGCTGGGGAAAATAAAAGGCCACTCTAAAGTTTTGTCATAACTTAATGCCACAGATGTTTTGAGGGAGCGTGCAATTGGCATGCTGACTGTAGGAATGTGCACCAGATCTTTTGCTAGAGAATTGATTTAATTTCTTTACCATAAGCCACCTCCAACATCGTTTTAGAGAATTTGGCAGTTATGTCCAACCGGCCTCACTACTGCAGAACACGTGTATGGTGTCGTGTGGGCGAGTGGTTTGCTCATGTCAACGTTGTGAACAGAGTGCCACATGGTGGGGTTATGGTGTGGGCAGGCATAAGTTATGGACAACAAACACTTACATTTTATCGATGTCAATCTGAATGCACAGAGATGCCGTGATAAGATCCTGAGGCCCATTGTTGTGCCATTCATCTGCCGCCATCACCTCATGTTTCAGCATTTTAATGCACGGCCTCATGTCGCAAGGATCTGAACAAAATTCCTCGAAGTTGTAATTATCCCAGTTCTTCCATGTCCTGTGTGCTCATCGTACATGTGACCCATTGAGCAGGTTTGGGATGTTCAGGACCGGCGTGTATGACAGCGCATTCCAGTTCCCGCCAATGTCCAGCAACTTCGCACAACCATTTAAGAGGAGTGGGACAACATTCCACAAGCCACAATCAACAGCCTGATTAGCTCTATGCAAAGGAGATGTCAAACTGCTTGAGGCAAATGGTGGTCACACCAGATACTGACTGGTTTTCTGTGACTGACAGATGCATATCTGTATTCCCAGTCGTGATAAATCCATAGATTAGGGTCTAATGAATTTCAATTGACTGATTTCCTTATATTGAACTGTAACTCAGTAAAAATCGTAGACATTTTTGCATGTTGCGTTTTTAAAATATTTTTTTTTCAGTATATTACAATTTTAATTCTAATTTCAATTCTGCTATTTTAAATGTTCCAAACATATTGCTCACTATATGTCTGCTGCAGTGGGATAAGCGAGAGCCATTCCAAAACTAGGTTTTTGATCAGTCATGGAAATAAGTGCTGAAAACATGTTGGCTCACCATTTTAAAAAGAGGAGAACGTGCTGTAGAAGGAAACAGAGTTTTGTCACAGGTACTGCCCACTAGTGCAAAAAGAATATTGTGATTAATGAAAAAATATATATGGCAATATAAGAAAATAAATATGCCGATATGTAACAATCATTTCCCCCCTCCCATCACTGATAAGGACTTCTCATAAAGGTCCTTTTATCTAGGAAACGGTTTTCAACTTCCTCTTACAGTGAGTCAGGTTTGTTAAGCTCAAATGTTTTTCAACTAAAAGTTAAAATGAGTGTTCTTATTGGACAAGGAACGGTAGTACTTCCTCTTTTTTGAATTATTTTATCTTGTTTCGTGCCTATTGAAACAACCCCAGGGTTAACACTGCATGGTGGAACAGCTAAACATCAGCAGACCTATTGACCATGCAAACTTCAGATACAAATTGCCTTCATAGGCACAGAGCTATGATCAGCTTACCCCTCTCCAACCATAGCCATTTGGGAGTCAAACCCAAGAATGGACAGATCTGTGTCCATGTACAACTTTATGCCTCCTCCTCAACCTTTGTTCTCTTGTTTTTCTATCCTTCACGGTCAGGACGATGAGAAGTTCCTGACAGACCTCTTTGCACAGCTGACAGACGAGGCCACAGACGACGACAAGCGATACGAACTGGTACGCCAACTGACATCCGCACAGACGCAACTAATGCCGGACTCCCACTATGGGCCCGACCAAACTAGGTCGCATTACCAGGCCGGTAGGGCTTGGCTTGGCCTTATAATGTGAATCAAGCACAAGGGTTTATTTGGACAAAATTGACCATTATTACCACCTTTCTCACACATTGTATAGTAGTCATTGGCTAACATGAAGTTCTCTTCTCCACAGGTAAACTTCCTAAAGGAGTTCTGCGCCTTCTCCCAAACGTTACAACCTCAAAACAGAGAAGCCTTCTTCAAGACGCTGTCGAACATGGGCATTCTCCCTGCACTAGAGGTGGTACTGGTGAGAGCCCACACAGCACTCCAGACCTGGGTCATACACAACAAATACTTGAAAGTGTTTGAGGATTTTTATTTTCATAGTCTTGGGGAGAAGGAGAAATGTATTGTTTGTAAAAATGTGAAATACGGGCAGCTGTTCTTGCCATGATTATGGTCTGTGTGTAATTTTAAAGTTGTATTAGTTGTATGTATGGCAAACACCGTCCAATGAAATGCTTGCTTGCAGGTTCCTTCTGGACAATGCAACAATAAATAATAATAGCAACATAAAGTAAATGTCTCAGAACAGAATAAACATGTTAACATCAGTATGATACAGGAGGCCAAATTTATAGTACAATATTTACACATGTTTGTGGAAGAGAGGATTGGTGAAGTGTTTAAATTGTCCAGTATTTAGTGATCATGTAATCAAATCAAATTTATTTATATAGCCCTTCGTACATCAGCTGATATCTCAAAGTGCTGTACAGAAACCCAGCCTAAAACCCCAAACAGCAAGTAATGCAGGTGTAGAAGCACGGTGGCTAGGAAAAACTCCCTAGAAAGGCCAAAACCTAGGAAGAAACCTAGAGAGGAACCAGGCTATGTGGGATGGCCAGTCCTCTTTTGGCTGTGCCGGGTGGAGATTATAACAGAACATGGCCAAGATGTTCAAATGTTCATAAATGACCAGCATGGTCGAATAATAATAAGGCAGAAGAGTTGAAACTGGAGCAGCAGCACGGCCAGGTGAACTGGGGACAGCAAGGAGTCATCATGTCAGGTAGTCCTGGGGCATGGTCCTAGGGCTCAGGTCCTCCGAGAGAGAGAAAGAAAGAGAAGGAGAGAATTAGAGAACGCACACTTGGATTCACACAGGACACCGAATAGGACAGGAGAAGTACTCCAGATATAACAAACTGACCCTAGCCCCCCGACACAAACTACTGCAGCATAAATACTGGAGGCTGAGACAGGATGGGTCAGGAGACACTGTGGCCCCATCCGAGGACACCCCCGGACAGGGCCAAACAGGAAGGATATAACCCCACCCACTTTGCCAAAGCACAGCTGGCCACCAATGGGTGTATGACACTGGAATAAAATCAATCAGTCAACAATCAGTTGATTAAGCTTGGGCGTCAGGGTCAGAAATGGTAAAATAACTTTTGGAAGCGTTCCATTTGACCAGGCAAACTAAATCAAATACCGCTCAAGCATTTGACTGATCTTTTTTGACCAGCCGTACTACGGTGCCATCGGCCTTTAACAATTACTAACAAATTCACATGTTTTTTTTCCTTCACTAACTACTTATGATGTTGTTATTCTAGTCTATTCTGTTCTACTCCGTAATATTCTATTCCATTGTGTTCTGTGACTGATGTGGTGTGTGTTTGTGCCATCAGGGGATGGATGATGTGCAGGTGCGTGGTGCGGCCACTGATATCTTCTCCTATCTGGTGGAGTACAACCCCTCTATGGTACGAGAGTTTGTCATGCAGGAGTCCCAGCAGAACGACGACGTGAGTACAGCTCTCACCTATACCAGGGATGTGTATTAATATGAACCAAACATAAGAAAACACAATTAAGCGGGGAGGGACCTACAGTTGAAGTCGGAAGTTTACATACACTTAGGTTGGAGTCATTAACTCGTTTTTCAACCACTCCACACATTTCTACATTGTTAACACTGTAAAGTCCATGGAGAACAAGAGCACCTCCTCCAAGCTGTCTACTGCACTGAGGCTAGGTAACACGGTCACCACCGATAAATCCATGATAATCGAAAACTTCAACAAGCATTTCTCAACGGCTGGCCATGCCTTCCTCCTGGCTACTTCAACCTCGGCCAACAGCTCCACCCCCCGCAGCTACTCGCCCAAGCCTCCCCAGCTTCTCCTTTACCGAAATCCAGATAGCAGATGTTCTGAAAGAGCTACAAAACCTGGACCCGTACAAATCAGCTGGGCTTGACAATCTGGACCCTCTATTTCTGAAACTATCCGCCGCCATTGTCGCAACCCCTATTACCAGCCTGTTCAACCTCCTTTAATATCGTCTGAGATCCCCAAGGATTGGAAAGCTGCCGCAGTCATCCCCCTCTTCAAAGGGGGAGACACCCTGGACCCAAACTGTTACAGACCTATATCCATCCTGCCCTGCCTAAGGTCTTCGAAAGCCAAGTCAACAAACAGATCACTGACCATCTCGAATCCCACCCGGCTCTTCTTCACTGTGCAATCTGGGTTCCGAGCCGGTCACGGGTGCACCTCAGCCACGCACAAGGCACTAAACGATATCATAACCGCCATTGATAAAAGACAGTACTGTGCAGCCGTCTTCATCGACCTGGCCAAGGCTTTCGACTCTGTCAATCACCATATTCTTATCGGTAGACTCAGTAGCCTCGGTTTTTCTAATGACTGCCTCGCCTGGTTCACCAACTACTTTGCAGACAGCGTTCAATGTGTCAAATCGGAGGGCATGTTGTCCGGTCCTCTGGCAGTCTCTATGGGGGTGCCACAGGGTTCAATTCTCGGGCCGACTCTTTTCTCTGTATATATCAATGATGTTGCTCTTGCTGCGGGCGATTCCCTGAGCCACCTCTACGCAGACGACACCATTCTGTATACTTCTGGCCCTTCCTTGGACACTGTGCTATCTAACCTCCAAACGAGCTTCAATGCCATACAACACTCCTTCCGTGGCCTCCAACTGCTCATAAACGCTAGTAAAACAAAATGCATGCTTTTCAACCGTTCGCTGCCTGCACCCGCACGCCCGACTAGCATCACGACCCTGGATGGTTCCGACCTAGAGTATGTGGACATCTATAAGTACCTAGATGTCTGGCTAGACTGTAAACTCTCCTTCACAGACTCCTATCAAACATCTCCAATCTAAAATCAAATCTAGAGTCTGCTTTCTATTCCGCAACAAAGCCTCCTTCACTCACGCCGCCAAACTTACCCTAGTAAAACTGACTATCCTAACGATCCTCGACTTGGGCGATGTCCTCTACAAAATAGCTTCCAATACTCTACTCAGCAAACTGGATGCAGTTTATCACAGTGCCATCCGTTTTGTTACTAAAGCACCTTATACCACCCACCACTGCGACCTGTATGCTCTAGTCGGCTGGGCCTCGCTACATATTCGTCGCCAGACCCACTGGCTCCAGGTCATCTACAAGTCCATGCTAGGTAAAGCTCCGCCTTATCTCAGTTCACTGGTCAAGATGGCAACACCCACCCGTAGCACGCGCTCCAGCAAATGTATCTCACTGATCATCCCTAAAGCCAACACCTCATTTGGCCGCCTTTCCTTCCAGTTCTCTGCTGCCTGTGACTGGAACGAATTGCAAAAATCGCTGAAGTTGTAGACTTTTATTTCCCTCACCAACTTCAAACATCTGCTATCTGAGCAGCTAACCGATCGCTGCAGCTGTACATAGTCCATCGGTAAATAGCCCACCCAATTTACCTACCTCATCCCCATACTGTTTTTATTTATTTACTTTTCTGCTCTTTTGCACACCAGTATCTCTACCTGCACATCTGATCATTTATCACTCCAGTGTTAATCTGCAAAGTTGTAATTATTCGCCTACCTCCTCATGCCTTTTGCACACAATGTATTTAGACTCTTTTTTTTCTACTGTTATTGACTTGTTTATGGTTTACTCCATGTGTAACTGTGGTGTTGTCTGTTCACACTGCTATGCTTTATCTTGGCCAGGTCGCAGTTGTAAATGAGAACTTGTTCACAACTAGCCTACCTGGTTAAATAAAGGTGAAATAAAAATGAACAAACTATAGTTTTATTTATTATTTCACTTATAATTCACTGTATCACAATTCTAGTGGGTCAGAAGTTTACATTACACTAAGTTGACTGTGCCTTTAAACAGCTTGGAAAATTCCAGAAAACTATGTCATGGCTTTAGAAGCTTCTGATAGGCTAATTGACATCATTTGAGTCAATTGGAGGTGTACCTGTGGATGTAGTTCAAGGCCTACCTTCAAACTCAGTGCCTCTTTGCTTGACATCATGGGAAAATCAAAAGAAATCAGAAAATAAATTATAGACCTCCACATGTCTGGTTCATCCTCCACATGTCTTGTTCATCCTTGGGAGCAATTTCCAAATGCCTGAAGGTACCACCTTCATCTGAACAAACAATAGTACGCAAGTATAAACACCATGGGACCACACAGCTGTCATACCGCTCAGGAAGAAGACGCGTTCTGTCTCCTAGAGATGAAAGTACTTTGGTGCAAAAAGTGCAAATCAATCCCAGAACTACAGCAAAGGACCCTGTGAAGATGCTGGAGGAAACGGGTACAAAAGTATCTATATCCACAGTAAAACGAGTCCTATATCAACATAACCTGAAAAGCCGTTCAGCAAGGAAGAAGCCACTGCTTCAAAACTGCCACGAAAAAGCCAGACTACGGTTTGAAGCTGCACATGGGTACAAATATCTTACTTTTTGGAGAAATGTCCTCTGGTCTGATGAAACAAAAATAGAACTGTTTGGCTATAATGACCATAGTTATCTTTGGAGTAAAAAGGGGGCTTGCAAGCCAAAGAACACCATCCCAACCTTGAATCACGAGGGTGGCAGCATCATGTTGTGGGGGTGCTTTGCTGCAGGAGGGACTGGTGCACTTCACAAAATAGATGGCATCTAGAAAATTACGTGGATATATTGAAGCAACATCTCAAGACCACAGTCAGGAAGTTAAAGCTTGGTCTCAAATGGGTCTTCCAAATGGACAATGACCCCAAGCATACTTCCAAAGTTGAGGCAAAATGGCGTAAGGACAACAAAGTCAACGTATTGGAGTGTCCATCACAAAGCCCTGACCTCAATCCCATCTCAAATTTGTGGGCAGAACTGAAAAAGCGTGTGTGAGCAAGGAGGCCTACAAACCTGACTCAGTTACACCAGCTCAGTCAGGAGGATTGGGCCAAAATTCATCCAACTTATTGTGGGAAGCTTGTGGAAGGCTAGGCAATGCTACCAAGTACTAATTGAGTATATGTAAACTTCTGACCCACTGGGAATTTGATGAAAGAAATAAAAGCTGAAATAAATAATTTGCTCTATTATTATTCTGACATTTCACATTCTTATAGTAAAGTGGTGATCCTAACTGACCTAATGACAGGGAATTTGTACAAAGATTAAATGTCAGGAATTGTGAAACTGAGTTTATATGTATGTGGCTAAGGTGTAACAAAAACAACTTTAACTGTGCCTGAATTTGTGCAATAGACACTCTCATTGTCTTTGCAAAAAATGTTTTCCGTTTGGTTTAAACGGTTACCGTTGCAAAACATTTGGAACTGAATTTGCTATGGGGTTTGTCTAATGAATACACCCCTGCATTCCCTTAGTAGGACATCCGAGATGCTAACCTCAGAGTTGGACTATCGAAATGGGACAAATATGAAACAACCAAATAAACGGACTGTTCCGGAAACACTAGAGATCCCTTTCAGTTCTGTTTCCGTTCCTCAAAATGTCATTATTTTCCGGGTTTCGGTTCTGTTCCCTGAACTGGTTGGAACATCGTGAGGGTGACGTTCCAGGTTGTCGTTTTTGCTGTCGCGCTGCTGTGCATTTCAGAATATTTCTAGGCTTATGTCCCATCAATGAGTTTCCTGAGACGTTACACACCTTTCCAGGCTTTGATCTTGAATCCTTTGGTAATCTGCACAGCTTGACTGCAATAAAAATGACCTGGAACGCCACCATTGTGCATGATGCTGCGTTCACATAGGCGACTCATCATACCAGGACGAAACCTGATGTCAGACAGTGATGCCTAAAATGTTGAACATTTTGCCTTCTGTTTGCATAAGACTAGTCATGAAGACTAACTAAAGCAATAGCTAGGCTCATTTTAATGTCTCAGGATATGTTTAGCAACATCACCTACAGTTTAGCTAGGAAGTTTGGATGTTCAAAGTGCCATATTTTTTTCAGTTTGGAATTTTGGATGTAGCTAAGCTAGCATGTTCTTCAAATCAGCCAGCCAGGCAAACTGCCTATCAACGTAGGGTAGTCCACGTTTTCACGTCATCCGGTCTGACGTTCTTTGAGTCGCCTATGTGTTTTTAAAGGTAGCATGAGTGCTAGTGGTAATATTGCCTCTAGACGCTGATCTTGGGTCAGTTTTGCATTTCCCCCCACAAATGTTTTAAGGTTAGGTTTGGGGGAGGGGAAGCTGATCCCAGATCTGTCCCTAGGGGAGCAGTGCTAATGGTGTCTGTCTAAAGTCTCTCTTGTATCTCCCACCGTGTCTCTCCCAGGACATTCTGCTGATCAACCTGATCATCGAGCACATGATCTGTGACACGGACCCCGAGTTGGGTGGCGCCGTGCAGCTGATGGGCCTACTGCGCACCCTGGTGGACCCTGAGAACATGCTGGCTACCGCCAATGTGAGTAGAGCTTCTTTCCTCTTAACCTCTCACCCTTCTTTACACCTCTCACCCTGAGCTAACAAACCTCACCCGGGAACATGCTTGTCATCATCAACGAAAGTCTAGCTCCTTCTCACACCTCTCGTCCGGAGACCAGGCCTCTCTCGTCTAACCCCTGGTGTAGATCTCCTGTGTTTTGTTGAAGCTTTTTTTTTTTACTTGGGAGTGTTTGTAACTGACAGTTTGTCTCTGGTCCTTCTGCAGAAAACGGAGAAGACTGAGTTCCTAAGCTTCTTCTACAAGCACTGCATGCACATCCTCTCTGCTCCTCTACTGGCCAACACCACAGACGACAAACTCAGCAAAGGTGAGTCATCAATCCTCTGTACGTGTGTGTGCAAAGATGACATTGTTTTTGACCTGACCATGGCCCACTGTAAATGTGTGAGTTCTCTGTTTATCATGAGAACACATTCACTGAAAGTTATACATACAGGCACGCTCACCTGAGATGAGCTACTGTATGTGTGAGTGAGTGACAACCAATCTTACACACACACACACGCTCACCATATGAGCCACTGTGCTTTATGATAGTTATGAACCCCCCCAAACACCACCTCTCTCCCCCAGATGACTTCCAGACGTCTCAGCTGCTGGCTCTGATCCTGGAGCTGCTGACGTTCTGCGTGGAACACCACACCTACCACATCAAGAACTACATCATCAACAAGGACGTCTTACGCCGTGTCCTGGTGCTCACCGCCTCGCAGCACGCCTTCCTGGCCCTTTGTGAGTCCTATATATACACACACACACACACACACACACACACACACACACACACCGTAAAGTCAGGGGTTAAAGTTCACTGTTCAGGGATGCAAACTAGTCACCTTTAGGTGAAATTTGCCGTTTTGAATCCAAAATAGGTGACCTTCACGATTTGTGTAGATCCGATGAGAAAAGGTTGGGAGGGGCTTTGGATCAATACTGTCTGTAAGAGGTTGAGTGATGCGCATTTGGAGCAATACTGTCTGTATCCAAGGCTCAGCCAATTGTTCACATAACAACAGAATGAAGCGCAGCACCTCGACTGAAGAGAGAAGAGACAACCAACTTACTAGTTACAGCATCGGCGCGTCCCCTGAACGATAACGAAGAGGTAACATTAGGTGAGCAGCCTGACCACGGAGACGGGGGTGATGAAGGTAACGTTAGGTGAGCAGCCTGACCACGGAGACTTCATGAACTATATCTGAAAAAAACACCTGGCAGGGGTGAGGGGAGAAAGTGTTGTGGAACAAGTATTGTTAGCATTGTTAAGTATCTTGCTAGCTGGAGCTCCGTTAGCTATCCAGAGAAATGTTGAGCAACACTTATCTGATCAAATAATTGAGCTTATGCTGTGAATATTTGCTTGCAAAGAGTCAGACAGCTAACGTTAGTAACCTAACCAATTGGCTATAGTATTTACTGGTATACAACTCCTTGCCATTCCTCAAGTTATAACACGTTAGTGCTTACTGGACCCTGGTAATCCGTGTGAAATGTTCACTAGCTAACTAACTACTATCTGTGAAATGACATTTTTTCCCTCTAAAGTATGTGGTTCATTTTCAGAATGGGAGAATTAGGTGAAAATGAGGTGTTGCTTGATAAACAAGTAGATTCAGGGTTAAAGTGTAGCTGGAGCTGGGCCTGGCTTAAACTGGATGCCACTATAGAGGTGAAAGGAACACCACACACATTCCCTCTTTCTCACTTTTGCTGGCACTTTGTAGAACAGATGTCCACAGGCAGAAAGTGTACAATGTACTAATGTGTAGCCCAAAGATATTGCTTTTGTTGTGTTGAACCTGACAGTAACACGTGTGAATGAGGGGGATTATATATTTTTTAAACTCGGTGAACGTTATTTTTAAACACAGCCTTGTGCACTTGATCAATGTTTACTATAGTGGCCACTATAATAGAGCAACAATAGAATGCCTGTTTCATTCTATTTCTACTTTAAGATGTTTTTTCCCCAAGTGCAATATTTATGTGTGTGTGGTCACAAGCCTTCTATTCTGAAGGCTGTCATGGTAACAAGCATTCTATTATAAAGGCTGTCATGGTAACAAGCATTCTATTATAACGGCTGTCATGGTAACAAGCATTCTATTGTAAAGGCCATCATGGCTAACTGCAATATTAGACTATTGTTTTGTTCTCAAGACTTACAGTAAAGTCTAGGTAACAAATACCATTAGATTGCTTTCTTTACATGTTTTAGCTGTGAGTCAGGTTCACATGAACCACTTTTTATTCTACACACAGAGACTGATCATGTAGATCATATTCTTTGTTGTTTAATTAGCTAAAATCTGCATTTCCCCCTAGCAGGGATTTTATTTGCATGTTTCAGTGTAACAAAAAAAAAGGTGTCACCATTTTGGGCCCTCAGCAGTTTGCATCCCTGACACGGAACCCAAACCGGCTGTGCACGTTCACCATTGTGCATAAATGTATTTTGTCCCCCCACACCAAACGAGATCACGACGCGCAGGTTAAAATATCAAAACTCTGAACCAATTATTTTATTTTAGGGACAAGTCGATAAGCATTAAACATTTATGGCAATTTAGCTAGCTAGCTTGCACTTGCTAGCTAATTTGTCATTTTTAGCTAGCTTGCTGTTGCTAGCTAATTTGTCCTGGGATATAAACATTGAGTTGTTATTTTACCTGAAGTGCACAAGGTCCTCTACTCTGCCAATTAATCCACACATAAAACGGTCAACCGAATCGTTTCTAGTTTACATATCTCTCCTCCTTCTAGGCTTTTTCTTCTCTTGACTTTATATTGCGATTGCAAACTTTCATAAATTAGGTGCATTACCGCCACTGACCTCGTTCGTCTTTCAGTCACCCACGTGGGTATAACCAATGAGGCGATGGCACGTGGGTACTTGCTTCTATAAACCAATGAGGAGATGGGAGAGACGGGGCTGGCAGCGGGATCTGCGTCAGAAATAGAACTGACTTCTATTTCAGCCCTTGGCAACGCAGACACTCGTTGGTGCAATAATTGAATAACATTCTGTTCTAAGAAATATATTCCCAAATAAATGTATTTCTCAAATATTTTACTTTCTCTTACACCGTGCACTGAACTGACATGCACGATTGTTTGCGGACGCTCCGATGTTCAGAGGAAGGGAATTAACAGGTCTGTAATGCACATCTCTGTGGCAGCGGCGTGTAGCTGCTGGCTAAGTCATTCTCTCAGGATGGAACTGTCCACTGCTACTATTTCTGCCATAATAATGCTGTTATTAAAACTAAATCAGACAGCCCCATAGAAGAGCAGTTGACCTATTTACCTCATCTGTGCCAGAGAAATATTCCCCTCCAGGCGCATTGAAGTTGCAAGAGTCATAGGGAGGGAAACATGTATTCTGACATGACGTCAAAGCACAGCACATCTTAATGCATCACAGGAAAACACTTTTCAAAGCAGTTTTCGCAAATGTATTTTGAAAGCCGTTTTGGCCTTTGTTGTGATCCCAGTTGTGATCCCAGTTTTCCAATGCCGCCACGTTTATTTCTCTACTCCTTCAATTGCTAGAGTGGCATCGTTTTTTCAAATGCGGTTACGACCTGCAATGACATAGCCCTACTTTGTAATAGAAACCAAAATAATCAACCTTTTTTTGAGTGAATAATAATAATAAATAATAATAATAATAATAATAAGATGAATCAGGATGTTGCCTTATTCTAAAATGGATTAAATACTTTTTCCGGCTTCACCTGCGATATCGTTTGAGACCAGCCACCTGGATAGCTGAGGAAACTGTGGGTTTGCACAATTTAATTGAATCCTTTTTAGAATAAGGCTGTAATGTAACATGTGGAAAAATACTTTCCAAATGCACTGTAGCTGATGTGAAATCACTAGCTAGTTTCTATCTAGCGATACTAGTAACGGCCATCGTGCAATTGACGTCACCTTCCCTTTGACATAAAAGTCAACATGATAGACTTGTCTCTTGGCCTGTCAGCACGGCGGGCTTTTGGTGGCAGGTGTTGTGCGGAGTCTCTGGGTCTAACTCTGCTTTGTACAGACAGGGATGGATGCTATATTGTCACACAGTGCTGACTCATCCTCCACCCTCTCTCTCCTCCTCCACCACCCTCTCTCTCTCCTCCTCCACCACCCTCTCTCTCTCTCCTCCTACACCACCCTCTCTCTCTCCTCCTACACCACCCTCTCTCTCCTCCTACACCCCCCCCCCCCCCCCCCCCCCTCTCCAGGCGCGCTGCGCTTCATGCGGCGGATCATTGGTCTGAAGGACGAGTTTTACAACCGCTACATCATAAGGAACTTCCTGTTTGAACCCGTGGTCAAGGCCTTCCTCAACAACGGCGCACGCTACAACCTCATGAACTCAGCCATCATAGAGATGTTTGAGTATGTCCGCGTGGTGAGTATTTTTCCGCTTCCGATGTCTCGTCTTTTTGTGATTTAACTTTTTATTGTTAGGCCCTTTATTTTTGGATTTCACATGACTGGGAATACAGATATGCATCTGTTGATCACAGATACCTTTAAAAAAAAAAAAAAAAAAATAGGGGCGTGGATCAGAAAACCAGTCAGTATCTGGTGTGACCACCATTTGACTCATTCAGCACGACACAACTCCTTCACATAGAGTTTATCAGGCTGTTGATTGTGGCCTGTGGAATGTTGTCCCACTCCTCTTCAATGGCTGTGTGAAGTTACTGGATATTGGCGGAAACTGGAACACTCTGTCGTACACGTCGATCCAGAGCATCCCAAACATGCTGAATGGGTGACATTTTCAGCTTCCAGGAATTGTGTACAGATCCTTGCGACATGGGGCCGTGCATTATCATGCTGAAACATGAGGTGTTGGAGGTGGATGAATGACAACAATGGGCCTCAGGATTTTGTCACGGTATCTCTGTGCATTCAAATTGCCATCGATAAAATGCAATTGCCATCGATAAAATTGCAATTCATTGTTTGTAGTTTATACCAGTCCAAACTGAAACTCCACTGACACTGCGGGGCACTCAAGAACCTGGTGAGGATGACGAGCATGTAGATGAGCTTCCCAGGGGGAGTTTCTGACAGTTTGTGCAAAAAAAATTCAGTTGCGCAAACCCACAGTTTCCTCGGCTATCCGGGTGGCCGGTCTCAGACGATACCGCAGGTTAAGAAGCCGGGTGTGGTCTTGGGCTGGTGTGGTTACAAGTGGTTAGGTGGCTTATGATAGAGAAATTAACATTTAATTATCTGGCAACAGCTCTAGTGGACATTCCTGCAGTCAGCATGCCAATTGCACACTCCATCCAAACTTGAGACAACTGTGACATTGTGTTGTGTGACAACCTCACATTTTAGTGGCCTTTTATTTTCTCCAGCACAAGGCGCACCTGTTTAATGATCATGCTGTTTAATAATCATCTTAATCAATCTGGAAAATTGTTCAAGTGGTCGCAAAAACCATCAAGCTCTATGATGAAAATGGCTCTCATGAGGACCGCCACAGGAAAGGAACAACCAGAGTTACCTCTGCTGCAGAGGATAAGTTCATTAAAGTTAACTGCACTCCAGATTGTAGTCTGAATGAATGCTTCGCAGAGTTCAACTAACAGAGACATTTCAACATAAACTGTTCAGAGAAGACTGCATGAATCAGGCCTTCATGGTCGAATTGCTGCAAATAAACCATTACTAAAGGACACCAATAAGAACAAGAGACTAGCTTGTCCAAGAAACACGAGCAATGGACATTAGACCGGTGAAAATCTGTCCTTTGGTCTTTTGAGTCCAAATTTTAGATTTTTGTCTTGTGAGACGCAGAGTAGGTGAACGGGTTTTCTCCTAATGTGTAGTTCTCACCCTGAAGCATGGAGGAGGAGGTGTGATGGTGTGGGATTTTGCTGGCACCCGCCAAACCTAGATTTGTCCATCGGACCGCCAGGTGGTTAAACTTGATTCATCACTCCAGAGGACGCGTTTCCACTGCTCCAGAGCCCAATGTTGTTTGAGCTGTACACCACTCCTGCCCCGACGCTTGGCATTGCACTTGGTGATCTTAGGCTTGTGTGCGGTTGCTCGACCAAGAAAACCTATTTAATGAAGCTCCAGACGAGCAGTTTTTGTGCTGTTGCTGCTTCCAGAGGCAGTTTGGAACTGGTAGTGAGTGTTACGACCGAGGACAGACAATTTCTACGCTTGTGTGGCCTACCACTTCGTGGCTGAGCAGATGTTGCCCCTAGATGTTTCCACTTCATAATAAAAGCACTTACAGTTGACCGGGACAGCTCTAGCAGGGCAGAAATTTGATGAACTGTGAGTTGTTGGAAAGGTGGCATCCTATGACGGCGCCACGTTGAAAGTCAGTAAGGTCATTCTACTGTCAATGTTTGTTTATGGAGATTTCATGGCTGTGTGCTCCATTTTTATACACCAGTCAGCAACAGGTGTTGCTGGAAATAGCCGAATCCACAAATTTCATTAGAGTACACGTACTAATGTGCGCATATATACATGACACAGGACATTGTATTAAACAAGACTGGTACGTTCTCCCTCTTCCCATCCCATCCCTCCCTGCCTCCCTCCCCCCTTCCTCCTCTCCCTTCCTCCCTCTCTCTCTTTCTCCCTTTATACTCTCCCGTTCCCCCCAGGAGGATGTGAAGTCCCTGACGGCCCACATAGTGGAGAACTACTGGAAGGCTCTGGAGGACGTGAACTATGTGCAGACCTTTAAAGGACTGAAGCTGCGCTACGAACAGCAGAGGGAGAGGCAGGACAACCCCAAACTGGACAGGTAATATATTGACAACCCCAACCTGGACAGGTAATATATTGACAACCCCAACCTGGACAGGTAATATATTGACAACCCCAAACTGGACAGGTAATATATTGACAACCCCAAACTGGACAGGTGGTTATATATTGACAACCCCAAACTGGACAGGTAATATATTGACAACCCCAACCTGGACAGGTAATATATTGACAACCCCAACCTGGACAGGTAATATATTGACAACCCCAACCTGGACAGGTAATATATTGACAACCCCAACCTGGACAGGTAATATATTGACAACCCCAACCTGGACAGGTAATATATTGACAACCCCAACCTGGACAGGTAATATATTGACAACCCCAACCTGGACAGGTAATATATTGACAACCCCAACCTGGACAGGTAATATATTGACAACCCCAAACTGGACAGGTGATATATTGACAACCCCAACCTGGACAGGTAATATATTGACAACCCCAAACTGGACGGGTAATATATTGACAACCGCAACCTGGACGGGTAATATATTGACAACCCCAACCTGGACAGGTAATATATTGACAACCCCAACCTGGACAGGTAATATATTGACAACCCCAACCTGGACAGGTAATATATTGACAACCCCAACCTGGACAGGTAATATATTGACAACCCCAACCTGGACAGGTAATATATTGACAACCCCAAACTGGACGGGTAATATATTGACAACCCCAACCTGGACGGGTAATATATTGACAACCCCAACCTGGACAGGTAATATATTGACAACCCCAACCTGGACAGGTAATATATTGACAACCCCAACCTGGACAGGTAATATATTGACAACCCCAACCTGGACAGGTAATATATTGACAACCCCAACCTGGACAGGTAATATATTGACAACCCCAACCTGGACAGGTAATATATTGACAACCCCAACCTGGACAGGTAATATATTGACAACCCCAACCTGGACAGGTAATATATTGACAACCCCAACCTGGACAGGTAATATATTGACAACCCCAACCTGGACAGGTAATATATTGACAACCCCAACCTGGACAGGTAATATATTGACAACCCCAACCTGGACAGGTAATATATTGACAACCCCAACCTGGACAGGTAATATATTGACAACCCCAAACTGGACAGGTAATATATTGACAACCCCAACCTGGACAGGTAATATATTGACAACCCCAAACTGGACAGGTGATATATTGACAACCCCAACCTGGACAGGTAATATATTGACAACCCCAACCTGGACAGGTAATATATTGACAACCCCAACCTGGACAGGTAATATATTGACAACCCCAAACTGGACAGGTAATATATTGACAACCCCAAACTGGACGGGTAATATTGTTTTTGTGTATGTTTGTCATGTGTCAATTGTTTTTACAATGTGGTGCAAAAAGATTTCCCGATCCGGGATAAATCAAATCAAATCAAATTTTATTTGTCACATACACATGGTTAGCGGATGTTAATGCGAGTGTAGCGAAATGCTTGTGCTTCTAGTTCCGACAATGCAGTAATAACCAACAAGTAATCTAACTAACAATTCCAAAACTACTGTCTTGTACACAGTGTAAGGGGATAAAGAATATGTACATAAGGATATATGAATGAGTGATGGTACAGAGCAGCATAGGCAAGATACAGTAGATGGTATCGAGTACAGTATATACATATGAGATGAGTATGTAAACAAAGTGGCATAGTTAAAGTGGCTAGTGATACATGTATTACATAAGGATACAGTCGATGATATAGTGTACAGTATATACGTATGCATATGAGATGAATAATGTAGGGTAAGTAACATTATATAAGGTAGCATTGTTTAAAGTGGCTAGTGATATATTTACATCATTTCCCATCAATTCCCATTATTAAAGTGGCTGGAGTTGAGTCAGTGTCAGTGTGTTGGCAGCAGCCACTCAATGTTAGTGGTGGCTGTTTAACAGTCGGATGGCCTTGAGATAGAAGCTGTTTTTCAGTCTCTCGGTCCCAGCTTTGATGCACCTGTACTGACCTCGCCTTCTGGATGATAGCGGGGTGAACAGGCAGTGGCTCGGGTGGTTGATGTCCTTGATGATCTTTATGGCCTTCCTGTGACATCGGGTGGTGTAGGTGTCCTGGAGGGCAGGTAGTTTGCCCCCGGTGATGCGTTGTGCAGACCTCACCACCCTCTGGAGAGCCTTACGGTTGAGGGCGGAGCAGTTGCCGTACCAGGCGGTGATACAGCCCGCCAGGATGCTCTCGATTGTGCATCTGTAGAAGTTTGTGAGTGCTTTTGGTGACAAGCCGAATTTCTTCAGCCTCCTGAGGTTGAAGAGGCGCTGCTGCGCCTTCTTCACAATGCTGTCTGTGTGTATGGACCAATTCAGTTTGTCTGTGATGTGTATGCCGAGGAACTTAAAACTTGCTACCCTCTCCACTACTGTTCCATCGATGTGGATAGGGGGGTGTTCCCTCTGCTGTTTCCTGAAGTCCACAATCATCTCCTTAGTTTTGTTGACGTTGAGTGTGAGGTTATTTTCCTGACACCACACTCCGAGGGCCCTCACCTCCTCCCTGTAGGCCGTCTCGTCGTTGTTGGTAATCAAGCCTACCACTGTCGTGTCGGATAGTAAAGACTACTGTAATATGTAGGGAGGGGGATGGATTGATGGAAGGTGGGTGGATGAATGATCGAATGGATGGAAGGAAGGACAGTGGAATCAAAATTCTGCTAGTGATGTTTGGAGTTGGTGTTCATTCTAGCTGTGGTTGTTTGGGAATGACTACCGTTAGCTACAGGGTGAGTGAGTGGTTGTCTTTGGCTTTGAAGGATTCCCATTGGCTAGTGCTGCGATCTTCTTTTGACTCGATCTAATGTCAAACGTTGATAAAGATGTCAGAGTTCAGATATGTGATTTTTTTAGCACTACCCACTGACTGTTTAAACTACTGCACGCGACATGGTACAATGTGCCATCAAATCAGCACAATCTTTTTCATTTTTTTCAAATTGCCGCCATCTTGGATGTAAAATTGGGATCATGCATATTTTGCTAATGACCATACAAGAAAAGAGTAAAGGAGAGCACTGTACACTACAGAGAACTTAACAAATGTGGAATTTGTGATAAGTGCATGGGGGGCCGCTATATTTATGCCCCTCCACTATTGACTTTACCAATAGTTTGACCATTTTTACAGTTTGGAATCTGCCGGTTCTTTATTGATTGCTATTCATTATGTATCTGTAAAAAAGCTCTACAGTCATGGTCAGATTTAACCGTTGGTCACCTCCCCTCACACAGCATGAGGTCGATCCTGAGGAACCACAGGTTCCGCCGGGACGCGCGGACGTTGGATGACGACGAGGAGATGTGGTTCAACGCGGACGAGGACGAGCTGGAGGACGGCGAGGCGGTGGTGCCCCCCTCGGACAACAAGACCACCAAGAGTAGCGGCGGCGCCGGCGAGAACGAAGACCTCATGGACCCCATCAGCAAGTTCATGGAGAGGAAGAAACGTAAGTCGCAGGGAAAGAATGCATGAATTCCTGGCAAAACATGTATTTGACCCAGGCCAGTTATGTGAAATATATTTTTTAGTTACGCGTGGATTAGCTTGGAATTTGTACTTATTATTCAATTGGTTCTCTTACTGTGAGTTAACTAAATGTAAGCGCAGCTCATTCATTCGAAAGTATCTGACATACTCTTATGTACTGAGAAGAAAGTAAGTTGTGTCTTTAAAAATGGTCAAACTGACTTCCTACAACTGTCTATCTCGGTCTCTCCACCCCACAGTGAAAGACTCAGACGAGAAGGAAGTTCTGGGCAAGTCCAGTAGTCTGTCGGGCCGCCAAAGCCCCAGCTTCAAGCTGTCCTTCTCCGGCTCCACTACCAAGACCAGCCTGTCCAGCCCGCCTCCCTCCGCCTCGTTGCACCCCGGCTCGCCAGGCTCCCCAGGATCACCAGGATCAGGGGCCAAGGGCTCGCCCCCGACCGCAGTCACCACAAAGGTGGGTAGTAGTACCTAACCCACGGGGACCTGAATTGTGTTCATTAAGGCCCGTAAGAACAGAAAACATTTCAAATGTTTTCCCGATGGAAAATGAAAATGTCTTATTGGACAAGTCCAGGGAACCCTGCCAGTTTGTCAGTTGTCTTCGTTCTGTGTCTAGTAATGGGGTGATTTGTTTTTGGGCTTGTTTTAGTAGTTTAGGTCTTACAGAAGACAGGGATAGTTTACCCATAATAGAGAATTGACATTTGTTTCCTTACCTTGAACGCAGTCTGGAGAAGGACAGACTGCAATCCACTCTTTGGGTTTGTTTACAGAGCCACTACCAACAACCGCTGACTTTTACCAGTAGTCAATTTACCCCAAATTAGCAGGTGCAGTGTATGCTAGCTTTGCACAGTCTGATGCCGGAGTCTTGCTGCTGTTATAGGTGGCCATTTTGAGTCATGTCCACATTGTACAAAATATTATTTGTGTGGTGTTGGGGGCTCATTAACATATTTGCCAGCATTCTATGTTAGTTGTTGGAGTTGTTGCGTCCTGTATGTAGATTGGTTACTCCAAGATATGTGGCCTGTAATATGCAATGGTAATAAACGTAATTGTTCCAATAGGGAATAAGTCCTCTGGATGGGAATCAGATATCAGTCTGTGGTCCCCAAGAAAGTAGCTTGCGGTCCAGATGTGGCCCCTGGGCCTTGTGTTGAGTAGAGTTAGTAGGTAAAGACTTTAGTGGAGCTATTTAGTTTTCCTGAGGAGCAGATCTGAATAGATTATCTCTACCCCTTCTCTCGCTTTCTCTCTCTCCATCTCTCGCTTTCTCTCTCTCCATCTCTCGCTTTCTCTCTCTCCATCTCTCGCTTTCTCTCTCTCCATCTCTCGCTTTCTCTCTCTCCATCTCTCGCTTTCTCTCTCTCCATCTCTCGCTTTCTCTCTCTCCATCTCTCGCTTTCTCTCTCTCCATCTCTCGCTTTCTCTCTCTCCATCTCTCGCTTTTTCTCTCTCTCCATCTCTCGCTTTTTCTCTCTCTCCATCTCTCGCTTTTTCTCTCTCTCCATCTCTCGCTTTTTCTCTCTCCATCTCTCGCCTTTTCTCTCTCTCCATCTCTCGCCTTTTCTCGCTCTCCATCTCTCGCCTTTTCTCGCTCTCCATCTCTCGCCTTTTCTCGCTCTCCATCTCTCGCCTTTTCTCTCTCTCCATCTCTCGCCTTTTCTCTCTCTCCATCTCTCGCCTTTTCTCTCTCTCCATCTCTCGCCTTTTCTCTCTCTCCATCTCTCGCCTTTTCTCTCTCTCCATCTCTCGCCTTTTCTCTCTCTCCATCTCTCGCCTTTTCTCTCTCTCCATCTCTCGCCTTTTCTCTCTCTCCATCTCTCGCCTTTTCTCTCTCTCCATCTCTCGCCTTTTCTCTCTCTCCATCTCTCGCCTTTTCTCTCTCTCCATCTCTCGCCTTTTCTCTCTCTCCATCTCTCGCGCTTTCTCTCTCTCTCCATCTCTCGCGCTTTCTCTCTCTCTCCATCTCTCGCTTTCTCTCTCTCTCCATCTCTCGCTTTCTCTCTCTCCATCTCTCGCTTTCTCTCTCTCCATCTCTCGCCTTTTCTTTCTCTCTCTCCATCTCTCGCTTTCTCTCTCTCTCCATCTCTCGCCTTTTCTTTCTCTCTCTCCATCTCTCGCTTTTTCTCTCTCTCTCTCCATCTCTCGCTTTTTCTCTCTCTCTCTCCATCTCTCGCTTTTTCTCTCTCTCTCTCCATCTCTCGCTTTTTCTCTCTCTCCATCTCTCGCGCTTTCTCTCTCTCCATCTCTCGCTTTCTCTCTCTCTCCATCTCTCGCTTTCTCTCTCTCTCCATCTCTCGCTTTCTCTCTCTCTCCATCTCTCGCTTTCTCTCTCTCTCTCCATCTCTCGCTTTCTCTCTCTCTCTCCATCTCTCGCTTTCTCTCTCTCTCTCCATCTCTCGCTTTCTCTCTCTCTCTCCATCTCTCGCTTTCTCTCTCTCTCCATCTCTCGCTTTCTCTCTCTCTCTCCATCTCTCGCTTTCTCTCTCTCTCTCCATCTCTCGCTTTCTCTCTCTCTCTCCATCTCTCGCTTTCTCTCTCTCTCTCCATCTCTCGCTTTCTCTCTCTCTCTCCATCTCTCGCTTTCTCTCTCTCTCCATCTCTCGCTTTCTCTCTCTCTCCATCTCTCGCTTTCTCTCTCTCTCTCCATCTCTCGCTTTCTCTCTCTCTCTCCATCTCTCGCTTTCTCTCTCTCTCTCCATCTCTCGCTTTCTCTCTCTCTCTCCATCTCTCGCTTTCTCTCTCTCTCTCCATCTCTCGCTTTCTCTCTCTCTCTCCATCTCTCGCTTTCTCTCTCTCTCTCCATCTCTCGCTTTCTCTCTCTCTCTCCATCTCTCGCTTTCTCTCTCTCTCTCCATCTCTCGCTTTCTCTCTCTCTCTCCATCTCTCGCTTTCTCTCTCTCTCTCCATCTCTCGCTTTCTCTCTCTCTCTCCATCTCTCGCTTTCTCTCTCTCTCTCCATCTCTCGCTTTCTCTCTCTCTCTCCATCTCTCGCTTTCTCTCTCTCTCTCTCCATCTCTCGCTTTCTCTCTCTCTCTCTCTCTCCATCTCTCGCTTTCTCTCTCTCTCTCTCTCTCTCCATCTCTCGCTTTCTCTCTCTCTCTCTCTCTCCATCTCTCGCTTTCTCTCTCTCTCTCTCTCTCCATCTCTCGCTTTCTCCATCTCTCTCTCTCTCCATCTCTCGCTTTCTCCATCTCTCTCTCTCTCCATCTCTCGCTTTCTCCATCTCTCTCTCTCCATCTCTCGCTTTCTCCATCTCTCTCTCTCTCCATCTCTCGCTTTCTCCATCTCTCTCTCTCTCCATCTCTCGCTTTCTCCATCTCTCTCTCTCTCCATCTCTCGCTTTCTCCATCTCTCTCTCTCTCCATCTCTCGCTTTCTCCATCTCTCTCTCTCTCCATCTCTCGCTTTCTCCATCTCTCTCTCTCTCCATCTCTCGCTTTCTCCATCTCTCTCTCTCTCTCTCCAACTCTCGCTTTCTCGCTTTCTCAGGGAGGTCTGGTGGGTCTGGTGGACTACCCCGACGACGACGAGGAAGACGAAGAGGATGTGAGCGGCGAGAGTAAAGAGGAGACTCCTCCCCTGTCCAAGAAGTCCAAGCTGAGCTCCTAAAAATAATAATAATAATAATAAAATAAAAAAAAAACGTTAATGTTGTTGTTCTCTCTCGCTCCGAGCGCCAGACTATTTCCCACCGATCCCACGATAGGCACAGAAACTAACAACAACTGTTAAAACCATGAATGACTTCACCCCCTTGGTTTTTTTTAATGGGGGCTCTTGTTGAGGAGCGGACTATGAATGGAAACGCGTCTCCTCGGACTAATCCCAATATACAAGTGCCAATCGGGAGGCCGCGGAGCTAGGAGCAAACGCAGCGAACGAATGGACGAGAGAGGAAGGTGTGGAGAAATGACCATCTCCAATATTACCGTCAGATGAAAGAAGCAGACTGACGATAAATAATTAAATAAAGCTAAAATACCGGAAAAGTAGACACATTTATCCACACACACACACTCGCATACAAACTAAAACCCCAAAGAGCTTGCTGGCTCAGACCATGACCCACTGCCCCACCCCCAACCCCCCACTCAGGGAAGGACATCGCAACGACCCCCAAAATGGGGCCGGCCAATCCAGACGCAGAACCACCACTCACCCCCTACGCTGACTCCTCCTTCATCCAGCTCCTTTTTTTTCTCTCTCCTCCCTCCGCTACATTTCCCCCCTTTTTCTCTCCGTTTTTTTTGTTTGTTTTTACATTGTTTTTTTAAAGAAGTTAGTTTCTAGGACCAGACGGGAGACGGCAGACACCGGCGCGGCGAAAATGCTGTCTGTTTTTTTTTCGTTTTGATGATGTCATTGTAGTCGTTCAGAGGGAAGTTCTTCCTCTTGATTCGAAAAAAGACAGATTTCTTATTTTGTCTTTTTACTCTCTTTTTGTCTCTGTCTCTCTCTCGCTCTCTCGTTCTCTCTCTCTCCCCCCTCTCCTGTTTTTGTAAACAACCCAGCCTTTACATGTTCAGGACATTTTCAGTCGCACTTGAACAGGTTTTTAAAGACCTCAGTAGGTTGAGCTAGTTTGACCCTTTTTTGCCCTTTGAAACTGCAGATTTTTTGGGAAAAAGAATTTGTAATCCCGTCTTGATTAAAGATTGAGTGGAATTGTAGATGTGATCAATTTTGTCATATCTTCGCTTCTTTTTTGTTTTCTTTTACATAAGTGTATACTTAGTTGTTCAGAAATATTTGGGACCATTAAAAATTATCTTTGCTGTATGATGTCCTACTACCTTTTGTGATGGCGACTCGCAAGACTGAATTGTGTTATCTCTGCACTCCTATGTGGCTGTAGCCTGGTCCCAGATCTGTTTGTGCCGTCTTGCCAACTCCTATAGGGGTTTGACAATGACCACAGGACTTGGCAAAGCAAACAGAGCTGGGACCAGGCTCATGTTTAAATGTTCTCTAGTTGCTTTTCACCTGACACGTCAAACATTTTTTTGGGCAGGGGTTTTATTTTTAATTTCTTTATTTAACTAGGCAAGTCAGTTAACAAATTCTTAGTTACAATGACGGCCTACCAAAAGGCAAAAGGCCTCCTGCGGGGACGGGGGCTGGGATTAAAAATACAAAATTAATCAAATATAATTATAGGACCCAAACTGTTGTTGAAAAGTCTAGTGGGATATTGTTTTACTGTGAATGGGAACTTTTTATACTTTAAACCTATTTCTAACAATTTTGTAATCGTTTGAAGCTGACCTCATCATTGATCAGTTCTAAATATTGACATGGGTAAACCTCAGTCAGTGCACACATTCAACATCTCCTCCAGGTGGCGCCCTCGTATCACAAGACCTACCAGTTTGTAAAAGTTATCTTTGGTCTTTGGGAGGTGGAAGGTTGTTCTTTCTGGTCTTAGCTACTCGTTATGTGTTGAAGTTCATTCTGGGTCTTTGTTGAAGTCCATTGTTTTGTTCAAATCAAATTGTATTTGTCACATGCTCCGAATACAACAGGTGTAGGTAGACCTTACTGTGAAATGCTTACCCTCAAGCCCTTAACCAACAATGCAGTTCAAGAAATGGAGTTAAGGAAATATTTACTAAATAAAGTAACACTAGAAAATCACACAACAATAATGAGTTACAGGGGGTACTGGTACCGAGTTAATGTGTGGGGGTACAGGTTAGTCGAGGTAATTTGTAAAGGGACTATGCATAGATAATTAACAGAGTGTAGCAGCAGTGTAAAAACAAAAGCCATTTGTTACATTTTTCAGCAGTCTAATGGCTTCAGTGTAGAAGCTGTTAAGGAGCCTTTTGGTCCTAGCTTTGGTGCTCCGGTACCGCTTGTCGTGCATTAGCAGAAAGAACAGTCTATGACTTGGGTGACTGGAGTTATTGACCATTTTTTGGGCCTTCCTCTGACACCGCCTAGTATATATAGGTCCTGGATGTACCTGTGATGCACTACCCTCTGTAGCACCTTAAGGTCAGATGCAGAGCATTTGCCGTACCAGGCGGTGATGTAACAGGTCAGGATGCTCTCGATGCTGCAGCTATATAACTATTTTATTCACGACTCTCTCAGGTTTGGACTATGATAGTTTGTTGGTAATGTGGACACGATTGCGTAATCTGTGGATCTTGTGGGGCGGAATACGTACTGGAGTGGGTCTAGCGTTCCCGGGATGATGGTGTTGTGAGCCATGACCAGCCTTTCAAAGCACTTGATGGCTACCGACGTGAGTGGTAATGTAGGCAGGTTACCTTCACTTTCTTAGGCACAGGGACTATGGTGGTCTGTTTGAAACATGTAGATATTAGACTCGTTTGGGAGAGGTTGAAATTGTCAGTGAAGACACTTGCCAGTTGGTCCGCACATGCTTTGAGTACATGACATGTCAGTAATCCGTCTGGCCCCGCGGCTTTGTGAATGTTGACCTTTTTAAAGGTCTTGGTCACATCGGCTATGGAGTGCGTGATCACACAGTCGTCTGGAACAGCTGGTGCTTTCATGCATGCTTCAGTGTTGCTTGCCTCGAAGCGAGCATAAGAGGCATATACCCTGTATGGTAGGCTTCCGTCACTGGGCAGCTTGCGGCTGGGTTTCCCTTTGTAGACCGTAATATTTGTCTACCCCTGCCACATCCGACAAGCGTCAGAGCCGGTGTAGTATGATTCAATCTTAGTCCTGTATTGAAGCTTTGCCTATTTGATGGTTCATCCGAGGGCATATCGGGATTTATTATAAACATCCAAATTAGTGTCCCACTCCTCGAAAGCGGCAACTCTAGCCTTTAGCTCGGTGCAGATTTGCCTGTAATCCATGGCTTCTGGTTGGGAAATGTACTTACGGTCACTGTGGGGACGACGTCATTGATGAAGTCGGTGACTGAGGTGGGTCTTTGTCTATTGAGTTTTGAGTTCTCACATGCAGGTTAATCAGGTTGTCATGGTTCTTATTTTCTCAATGCCATTGGATGAATCCCGGAACATATTCCAGTCTGTGCTAGCAAAGTCGTCCTTTAGCATAGCATCCATGTCATCTGAACACTTCCGTATTGAGCGGGTCACTGGTACTTCCTGCTTTAGTTATTACTTGTAAACCGAAATCAGAAGGATATAATTATGGTCAGATTTGCCAAATGGAGGGTGAGGGAGAGCTTTGTATGCCTCTCTGTGTGTGGAGTAAAGGTGGTCCAGAGTATTTTTTTCCCCTCTGGTTGCACGTGACATGCTGGTAGAAATGAGGTAAATCTGATTTAAGTTTGCCTGCATTAAAGTCCCTGGCCACTAGGAGTGCCGCTTCTGGTTGAGCATTTTCTTGTTTGCTTATGTCCTTATACAGCGGTCTTAGTGCCAGCATCAGTTTGGTGGTAAATAGATGGCTACCAATAATATAGATGAAAAACTCTCTTGGTAGATATAGTGTGGTCTACAGCTTATCGTGAAGTATTTTACCTCAGGCGAACAACACCTCAAGACTTCTTTAATATTAGACATTGTGCACCAATAGTTATTGACAAATAGACATACAGCCCCACCCCTTGTCTTACCAGACGTAGCTGCTCTGTCCTGCTGCTGCACGGAGAAGCCAGCCAGCTCTATATTATCTGTGTCGTCGTTCAGCCACGTCTCGGTGAAACATAAGTTATTCGTTTTTAATGTCCGGTTTGTAGGATTGTCGTAGATTGTCCAGTTTGTTTTCCGGTGATTGCACATTTCCAATAAAACGGAGGGTAGTGGTGGTTTACCTACTCGTCAGCAAATTCTTACAAGGCACCCCGCCTTCCCCTTTTTCTGCATCTGTTCTTCATGCCGTTTATGGGGATTTGGGCCTTGTCTTGACAAAACCGTTTGTCCTTCGCGTCGGACTCATTAAATAAAAAAAATCTTAGTCCAGTTTGAGGTGAGTAATCGCTCTTCTGAGGTCCAGAAGCTCTTTTTGATCATAAGAGACGGTAGCAGCAGCATTATGTACAAAATGTGTTACAAGCAATGCAACAATACAAACAACATAGCACAGTTGGTTAGTAGCCCTTTGTTGACGTCCTTTGTGGGCCTTTGTTGACGTCCTTTGTGGGCCTTTGTTGACGTCCTTTGTGGGCCTTTGTTGACGTCCTTTGTGGGTCCTTGTCTATATTGAGTTTTGAGTTCTCACATGCAGGTTAATCAGGTTGTCATGGTTCTTATTTTCTCAACAAACTGCTTATTTTGATAAACTGCTATTTTGTTCTACTACAGTCGTGCAGGTTTCTTCAAAGAGAAGAGCATCTGTAGTCCACTTAGACCCGCTGTGTAACGTTTGATAGCAGGGTTTGACCGCTAAAGCAACAAGCACCACCTCTGGGATTACAATAACACTACATTTAATTGTATTGTCTCATCTGTATTAGATTGCCTTTGTATGCTCATTTAAAATGTCAACGATTTAAATATTTCCCATTTTGCAGATAGTCTATGGGCCAGGGGAGATTAGTTTTAATTCCATCCACTCTATTAATACCCAAGGGGCAATTGTTGAAGGTAACTAACTACACACCATTTTTATGGTTAAGACCAGGATAGATGTGTGACTGACAGTTCTCTTTACGATAAACATTGATTAGTCTTGTCTTATCTGTGCCTCAGTGGGCCCTGGAACTAAACCAAAAAGCTAACTGTGACATGGTGCGCCTCGCATTATCCTGCCTCATCCCTTCAATAGCAGAGTCGGCTATCAAACGTCTGCTATTAATTAAAACCATCTGATTAAACCCATCTGATCCACAAAGCTCAGCAGGCCGCGATTCATTGTGATTCACAACGCCTATTTCCAACCCCATTCACTACAAAGCCTTTATTGACTTCAGAGACAAGATGCGTTTCAAAAACAACCTTTCTCCCTGCCAATACTACTTTTGTTCCACAGCATGACTGTGTGTTCTCTCTCTCGACTCCCTACCGGACTGGGGACAGGGGCAGTCTGGTAGTGGCCTAGTGATGCCAGCTCTACTCGACCAAAAGGCATGCCAACCCAACGCAAGGTTTTTGCCAAGACCCTTGCCCCTTGCGTTGCCCGCCTGTGTGTCTGCCAGCCTGAAGGCATCCCCACTGGCGGAACTGCTGGCGTGCCGTGGACTTCCTGGCGTGCCATTGAATACCCTCTTTGACAGCTCTTTTGATTGGCATGACTCCCTGTCTTCGCCGGCATTGCTGCCCACAGTTTTGTCTGGGCGCGATCAGGAGCTGTTCTGTCGACTGGCCAGTCCAGGATGAGCATTAACAGCAATGCAGGTAACTGACAACGCTACATAACTGGTTCACTTAAATGCTATCTAGCCAAGGTCCCTTAGGCCAGTGTTTCCCCTAGTTTATGGGTGGGCCTGGGAGGGCGTAGGTATGTAGCCTATAGTTAGCCCATATGTTAAGTCCTACTACCCCAGTCTTATTTCGTTGTATTAAGAATCCAGACGACTGCATCATCTTGCCAATGGGCCGTGACTGTCGTGGGTTCCTGCAGAGGGAAATGGCATTTCGTTGAGATGAAACTGGCTAAGCATACAGAATGCTTATGGCAGTGGTAATTTGTGTATGTAAATCAGTAGCCTAGGAATTGAGGGTTTATATACAGGCATGGACCGGATTCTGGGAGTGAAATCATTTTGACATGTAAAAAATGAATATAAGGTGAATTCAAGGATTTTACGTTAGTGGGTTCCCAGACTGATTTCCACCCTTGATATCGAGGTTGTGAGGTAGGCTAACACAATGTGATGAACAGTGAGATGGCTTCGGATCCCCTAATTAGGAAGTAGATGAGGATGAGGATCACGGCCCATATTCACAAAGCAATTCAGAGTGAGAGTGCTGATCTAGGATAATTTTTTGCCTTTTTAGATCACAATAAGGTTATATGGACTGATCCTAGATCAATACTCTTACTCTGAGATACTTTGTGGATATGGGCCCTGAACCTTCTGTATGACACTATAACTAGAGCAACCAGCGGCCCTTCTGCTGCGTACAGTCCTGAATTGGTCACCTCACACTTCAGGTAGGTCAATCTTGTCCTCTTATCTGGTCTTGAAAGCAGGTACAGGGAATGGAAAGGGGATACCTAGTCAGTTGCACAACCTGAATGCATTCAACCAAAATGTGTCTTCCGCAATTAACCCAACCCTCTGAATAAGAGAGGTCCGGGGGGCTGCTGCCTTAATCCACGTCAACGGCTCCCAGAGAGCAGTTGTTGCTGGGGGTATACTGCCTTGCTCAAGGGCAGAATGGCAGATTTTTCGGCTCGGGGATTCAAAACCAATGACCTTTCTGTTACTGGCCCAATGCACTTAACCGTTAGGCTAGCTGCTATAAGAAGCCATGGATTTGAAATAAATGTTTTACAATCCGAATCAGAAATGTGTATCTGATACTTTTATTATGGCATTGAGACTTCGTTAGGGACTTTTATTATGGCATTGCCATTGAGACTTCGTTAGGGACTTTTATTATGGCATTGCCATTAAGACTTCGTTAGGGACTTTTATTATAATACCATTGCCATTGAGACTTCGTTAGGGACTTTTATTATGGCATTGCCATTGACTTCGTTAGGGACTTTTATTATGGCATTGCCATTGAGACTTCGTTAGGGACTTTTATTATGGCATTGCCATTGAGACTTCGTTAAGGACTTTTATTATGGCATTGCCATTGAGACTTCGTTAGGGACTGTTATTTTCACAGTAGGCTACCCTTCTAATGCTCACCTCCACCTGAGGAGATACACCTGAGAGATGAGAGGGTGATTCCTCACCAAACTATAATAAAACAAGACCAGGATACCTTTGTTTTTGTTTTTTACAATTTTATCCATCAAAGGGTCTTTTGGAGAAAGAATTGTTGACTTACAGTATAATTTACATTTGTATCTTTATTATTTCTCAATTATGTTTTAATTTGGAATTTTTGTTGGCCTTACCCAGACCTCCTTTAATACTATATCACGTTTCATATGTATGCGCTACAAAGGACTGTGTGTCAAATGAAGCTCTACCTCTTGCGCTGTAATATGAGTAGTAAGTTATTTTGAGTTCAATAACAATTTTCTAAATTTATGAATATAGAAATATATAAACATGAATATTAAAAATGAAACGTTCCAAAGTGGTATCTTTCCTAGTTTTAGTGAGGAATCGCCCGTCAGCTGTAACAAGGGAGAGTGATGGAGTCTTTGCTGCTGCTACCTGGGCTTGGATTCAACTGAAGAACGGAAATGTAACCTGGTCGTTTTGTCATCGGACCCCCGCCATGGGCCCTTCGGAGAAAGTGAAATATAATTAGAAGTTAGGGTTCGAGTATCAACGTGCAAAACAACTTTCATGTGCCAATTATTGCCGTGGAGGAAGCCACCCCAGATGTAATTTCTGCTACTTTTAGCTAATTAAGTGCCTTTTTTTAATCTTCTTCTAGCATGTAGGCCTAATATGAAACATTAATGAAAAATGAATCTTGTGGCAAAATAGGAAATAGGAAACGTAGCCTATACTGGGGAGGAAATACATGGCGAGGTTGTCGAAACGAGCCCCGCACAATGTCCGCAAAATGGACCCAGGCGTCGCGACCGGCGGACAATGACCTGTGTTCTCGCCAACAAAGTCTCCTCTGTCTCGCCTTGTGTTGGCGGCGGTTCCCGGGCTAATAGAGGTGATTGGCCATGTTCAGCACAGCGTGTCCGCTGTGATTAATCACCATGTGAAAACGGCCGGATCTCTGTGTGCTGTGTCCTACGGGGTGAGAGAGTGGCGGGAGGTCCAACTGTGCAGATGGCTGCCGCTCGCATTGCGAAATTGGTAGTAGCCGCCCCATGCCCGAGGTCACAGCAAGTCGGCATCCGTCTCCGCAACAGTCAGCATCCGTCCGTCGGTAGCTGTAATGAAAGACCTGAGAAAAAAAGTCATCTGTTTCGCCATGTGTTTTAGATTTAATGCCGCTGCTGGGAGAGAAGAGGCCTCACTGCAGCACTACACTGTTGGCTTTCTGCCAGCCCTGGAGTTTTCTTTTTAATTGTCAGTAGGTGCGTTGATGAGAGACATTAGAGCTCAGGGTCTCTGGTGATAACATGCTTCACTGGAAAGGTCAGATGTAGGCCTTGGATGAATCCCGTATTCTTGGATATAAAATATGTCGTCCTACCCTATTCAGTAACCTAATTTGTATTTTGAGTTGTGCCAAGCATTATCCAATATGTAGGCCTAAAGTGTGTGTGTGTGTGTGTTCTTTGCCTGCCTGCCTGCATGCATGCTTATATCACTCATATCCCTTATCCCATCTACAAATGGCCACGTGTTGTACATCTGTGATTTCCTGTACAACTCTACTTAAATAAGCAGACTTGTCTTCCACAAGAAAACGGAAGGCCTACCAGGTCAGATGACCAGTACAAAATGTGCTTTCTCAAGTGGCAACATACACTGAGTGTACAAAACATTAGGAACACCTTTAATATGGAGTTGCTCCCCATTTTGCCCTCAACAGTCTCAATTCATCTGGGGTATGGACTCTACAAGGTGACGAAAGCATTCCACATGTTGACTCCAATGATTCCCACAGTTGTGTCATGTTGGCTGGATCTCCTTTGGTTGGTGGACCATTCTGGATACACACAGGAAACTGTTCGGCAGGAAAGCCCCAGCAGCATTGCAGTTATTGACACAAACCGGTGCGCCGGTCACCAACTACCATACCCCGTTCAAAGGCACTTAAATCTTTCGGAGTTAAAGAGTGACATCAATAGGGGATCATAGACTGACCAGGTGAATCCAGGAGAAAGCTATGTCATGGAATGATCAGGCGTCCTTAATGTTTTGTATACTCAGTGTATAGGCATACAGTATAACCCAGCTATTCAATGTGACTCGGTTACATACATCTGTTTCTCAATAAGTTTTGCAGCTTGGATACATCGCCTATTCTCTTTGTCTTGGATAACAGCAAACCCCCAATCCCACCATCAGTCTGCTGTCACTCCAGATCTGGAGGGATATGATGAGCTTTTCAGTGAATGGCGATGGGATCTGTTCCTGCTTTACGCCCGTCTCAAATGTTAAGTGGTGGGGGGTGTTATTGCTCACTATGGGGGCACAGGAAACAAGGATGTGAGGCTAAGTGCGTTCGAGCCGCGTGTTAAATGGAACTGTCACAGTGATAAAGAGCGCACCTCCGGCACCGGAAGTGTGTTTGTGTGTGTGAGAGAGAGAGAGAGAGATAATGTGTGAGAGAGAGTGTGTGAGAGATAATGTGAGAGAGAGAGTGTGTGTAAGAGAGATAATGTGAGAGAGAGAGAGAGAGAGAGTGTGTGAGAGAGTGTGTGAGAGATAATGTGAGAGAGAGAGAGTGTGTGTGTGAGAGAGATAATGTGAGAGAGAGAGTGTGTGTGAGAGAGATAATGTGAGAGAGAGAGAGATAATGAGAGAGTGTGTGAGAGATAATGAGAGAGTGTGTGAGAGATAATGTGAGAGTGTGAGAGATAATGTGAGAGAGAGAGATAATGAGAGAGAGAGAGTGTGTGAGAGAGAGATAATGAGAGAGTGTGAGAGAGATAATGTGAGAGAGAGAGATAATGAGTGTGAGAGAGATAATGTGAGAGAGAGAGAGATAATGAGAGAGAGAGAGAGAGTGTGTGAGAGAGAGATAATGAGAGAGAGAGAGAGATAATGAGAGAGTGTGTGAGAGAGACTATTCTGCAATCGCTACAACTCCCATTTGCAGTTGTACTACTACTCTCTAGAGTCTAGAGAATGGGCTCCCGAGTGGCGCAGCGGTATAAGCGACTGCATCTCAGTGCTAGAGGTATCACTACAGACACCCTGGTTCGATTCCAGGCTGTATCACAACTGGCCGTGATTGGGAGTCCCATAGGGTGGAGCACAATTCGCCCAGCGTCGTCCGGGTTTGGCTGGTGTAGGCCATCCTTGTAAATAAGTAAATTTGTTCTTAACTGACTTGCCTAGTTAAATAAAGGTACAATTTTAAAAAATTGCTATGTAAAGTCATGCATTGAGATCGAGCAGATAAAAACCTCCACAGGTGTGAATTCCTCCCCTCCATTAACAGACGTATCAAACTCACACTGAGTGAAACTAACAGTTAAAAGGCCCCAAAGGCTTGTACAGTCTAGAGGCAGAGAGAGACAAACATCCAGACTGGGGTCGTATTCATTAGGGCATGCCAAAGCAAAATGTTTTACAACGGAAAACGAATATCAGCGTTTCACATTGGGCAAGTTCAGCTATTCCCTCCCTGTTTCTTTTTGTTTCGTGCCTAATGAATGGGACCAGGGTTTAGCCAAACTCACTCACAGCGGTGTAATATCACTTGGCATAGAGGGAAACTGCCAACAGCAATCAAGCTATTGAATTCACTTCATTCACCTAAGTATTCTGCCCTACCAAGCAAAAAGGAAGTAACTGCTAATTTGGTTGAAAATTAGCCAATGATATTTTTGCTTCATTAAATACATGCTTAATAATGTACAAGTATCCTGCCTCTATTGTATTGTTTTGGAGAGAATGGTGGTCATGTTAGCAGTAACTGTATAAAGTTACTATGAATCCAAGGTAAATTAAAGCTGTTTTCTCAGTTCCACGCTATTAGCAGCTACTGTCTTTTTGCTTGGTAAAGGTCCAATGCAGCTCTTTTTATCTCAATATCAAATCATTTCTGGGAAACAATGAAGTACCTCAGGCTTACTCAAATCAAATTAGATGAGGATAGACAATGAACAGAGGAGCAGCATATGTGAAAGTGTGTGTGTGGCATCCATGTGTGAGTGTGTGTGTGTGGCATCCATATGTGTGTGTGTTGAAGCGTCAGTGTAGTATGTGTGGATAAAGTCTAGTGAGCATAGAGCCAGTGTAGTATGTGTGGATAAAGTCTAGTGAGCGTACATAGAGCCAGTGTAGTATGTGTGGATAAAGTCTAGTGAGCGTACATAGAGTCAGTGTAGTATGTGTGGATAAAGTCTAGTGAGCATAGAGCCAGTGTAGTATGTGTGGATAAAGTCTAGTGAGCGTGCATAGAGCCAGTGTAGTATGTGTGGATAAAGTCTAGTGAGCATAGAGCCAGTGTGGTATGTGTGGATAAAGTCTAGTGAGCATAGAGCCAGTGTGGTATGTGTGGATAAAGTCTTGTGAGCGTGCATAGAGCCAGTGTAGTATGTGTGGATAAAGTCTAGTGAGTGTGCATAGAGCCAGTGTGGTATGTGTGGATAAAGTCTTGTGAGCGTGTATAGAGCCAGTGTGGTATGTGTGGATAAAGTCTAGTGAGCGTGTATAGAGCCAGTGTGGTATGTGTGGATAAAGTCTAGTGAGCGTGCATAGAGCCAGTGTAGTATGTGTGGATAAAGTCTAGTGAGCATAGAGCCAGTGTAGTATGTGTGGATAAAGTCTAGTGAGCATGCATAGAGCCAGTGTAGTATGTGTGGATAAAGTCTAGTGAGCATAGAGCCAGTGTGGTATGTGTGGATAAAGTCTAGTGAGCATAGAGCCAGTGTAGTATGTGTGGATAAAGTCTAGTGAGCATAGAGCCAGTGTGGTATGTGTGGATAAAGTCTAGTGAGCGTGCATAGAGCCAGTGTAGTATGTGTGGATAAAGTCGAGTGAGCATAGAGCCAGTGTGGTATGTGTGGATAAAGTCTAGTGAACGTGCATAGAGCCAGTGTAGTATGTGTGGATAAAGTCTAGTGAGCATAGAGCCAGTGTAGTATGTGTGGGTAGAGTCTAGTGAGCGTGCATAGAGCCAGTGTAGTATGTGTGGATAAAGTCTAGTGAGCATAGAGCCAGTGTAGTATGTGTGGATAAAGTCTAGTGAGCATAGAGCCAGTGTAGTATGTGTGGATAAAGTCTAGTGAGCATAGAGCCAGTGTAGTATGTGTGGATAAAGTCTAGTGAGCATAGAGCCAGTGTAGTATGTGTGGATAAAGTCTAGTGAGCATAGAGCCAGTGTAGTATGTGTGGATAAAGTCTAGTGAGCATAGAGTCAGTGTAGTATGTGTGGATAAAGTCTAGTGAGCATAGAGCCAGTGTAGTATGTGTGGATAAAGTCTAGTGAGCATAGAGCCAGTGTAGTATGTGTGGATAAAGTCTAGTGAGCGTGCATAGAGCCAGTGTAGTATGTGTGGATAAAGTCTAGTGAGCGTGCATAGAGCCAGTGTAGTATGTGTGGATAAAGTCTAGTGAGCATAGAGCCAGTGTAGTATGTGTGGATAAAGTCTAGTGAGCATAGAGCCAGTGTAGTATGTGTGGATAAAGTCTAGTGAGCGTGCATAGAGCCAGTGTGGTATGTGTGGATAAAGTCTAGTGAGCGTACATAGAGCCAGTGTAGTATGTGTGGATAAAGTCTAGTGAGCGTACATAGAGCCAGTGTAGTATGTGTGGATAAAGTCTAGTGAGCATAGAGCCAGTGTGGTATGTGTGGATAAAGTCTAGTGAGCATAGAGCCAGTGTAGTATGTGTGGATAAAGTCTAGTGAGCATAGAGCCAGTGTAGTATGTGTGGATAAAGTCTAGTGAGCGTGCATAGAGCCAGTGTAGTATGTGTGGATAAAGTCTAGTGAGCATAGAGCCAGTGTGGTATGTGTGGATAAAGTCTAGTGAGCATAGAGCCAGTGTAGTATGTGTGGATAAAGTCTAGTGAGCATAGAGCCAGTGTAGTATGTGTGGATAAAGTCTTGTGAGCGTGCATAGAGCCAGTGTAGTATGTGTGGATAAAGTCTAGTGAGCGTACATAGAGCCAGTGTAGTATGTGTGGATAAAGTCTAGTGAGCGTGCATAGAGTCAGTGTAGTATGTGTGGATAAAGTCTAGTGAGCGTGCATAGAGCCAGTGTAGTATGTGTGGATAAAGTCTAGTGAGCATAGAGCCAGTGTAGTATGTGTGGATAAAGTCTAGTGAGCATAGAGCCAGTGTAGTATGTGTGGATAAAGTCTAGTGAGCATAGAGCCAGTGTAGTATGTGTGGATAAAGTCTAGTGAGCATAGAGCCAGTGTAGTATGTGTGGATAAAGTCTAGTGAGCATAGAGTCAGTGTAGTATGTGTGGATAAAGTCTAGTGAGCGTGCATAGAGCCAGTGTAGTATGTGTGGATAAAGTCTAGTGAGCGTGCATAGAGCCAGTGTAGTATGTGTGGATAAAGTCTAGTGAGCGTGCATAGAGCCAGTGTAGTATGTGTGGATAAAGTCTAGTGAGCATAGAGCCAGTGTAGTATGTGTGGATAAAGTCTAGTGAGCATAGAGCCAGTGTAGTATGTGTGGATAAAGTCTAGTGAGTGTGCATAGAGCCAGTGTAGTTATGTGTGGATAACGTCTAGTGAGCATAGAGCCAGTGCAATGATTCTGAATATAAAATAAAGGGGGTTTATGTAAGTAGTCTGGAAATAAATTTGACTAACTGTTCAGTAGTCTTATGGCTTTGGGGGTAAAAACTGTTGAGAAGGCTTTTGGTCCCAAACTTGGCGCTCTGGTATTTCTTGCCATGCGGTAGCAGAGTGAACAGTCTATGACTTGGGTGGCTGGAGTCTCTGATAATTTTTAGGGCCTTGACACCCCCTGGTATAGAGGTCCTGGACGGCAGGAAGCTCGGCCCCAGTGATGTACTGGGCCGTACACACTACCCTCTGTAGCGCCTTGCGGTCGGATGTCAAGCAGTTGCCATACCAAGCAGTGATGCAACCAGTCAGGATGCTCTCAATGGTGCAGCTGTAGAACGTTTTGAGGATCTGAGGCCCCATGCCAAATCTATTCAGCCTCCTGAGGGAGAAGAGGCATTGTCGTGTCCTCTTCAGGACTGTGTTGATGTGTGTGGACCATGATAGGTCCTTAGTGATGTGGACACTGAGGAACTTGAGGCCTTTGACCTCCTCCACTACAGCCCTGTCGATCTGAATGGGGGCGTGCTCGGCCCTCAGTTGCCTGTAGTCCACGATAAGCTCTGTTGTTTTGCTCACTCTGAAGGAGAGGTTGTTGTGCTGGCACCACACTGCCAGCTCTCTGACCTCCTCCCTCGTCGTCGTCGGTGATCAGGTCTACCACCATCGTGTCATCAACAAACTTAATGATGGTGTTGGAGTTGTGCGCAGACACGCCGTCGTGGGTGAACAGGGAGTATAGAAGGTGACTAAGCACGCACCCCAGTGGGGCCCCTGTGAGGAGGGTCAGCGGGGAGGATGTGTTGTTGCCTACCCTCACCACCTGGGGGCAGTCCGTCAGTAAGTCCAGGATACAGTTGCAGAGGGAAGAGTTTAAAACATCTGGACCCCTGTTTTGGGGACCTGTGTGGTTCTGGTACTGGTTCCGACTGACATTTTCACTTATAAATTGATCTGTGGACATGGTAGACTGAAATGCCTTACATTGAGTGATAGTCTTGGTTTTCACGGACCCAGTAGTATTTGTTTTGAGCCTGTGTGACGTAGGATGTGCAATCTGAAACCACTTGAAGCTGGGATGTTCCTCCTACCATTTAATTAGCTTGTCTAACTGTCCATCGATCCCAAGCTGAACCCCACATTGCAGCCACTGACAAAGCACACCTGCCTGTGATTGTTACATGCTAGCGCAGTAGAAGAGTGGTTTCATCACGGTAGCACATTCAGAGATCTATTTATAGCCATTCATCTAAAATAGTTCATAGATTTAAAACAAAAAAACACTTTCTGTTTGTCATAGATGGACAAGATTCATATGTAATGAAAGGTGAGTTCCTAATGAATTCAGAAAGTCAAGCTAGAGCTCTGACACGTTCAAAGCGATGGGGGCAGAGAAGAGACCTTAAGAAAATAAGCACATTTATCGAACACTAAACATGAAAATATGTATTTTACAGAGGAAATCTTATTAGTTAGTCGTTTTATAATTGGATTATGTTAAATTTAGAAAGCTTATGTCATTTCCAGCCTTATTCATAGTGTTGTTGAATAGGAAATGCATCATATCAAACGTTTCATATTTCTACTGTGAACTTGAGCTTGTGACCTGAGCAATATATAACTTTTATTTTTAAACCAGAAAACTAAGATTTGATCCTTTCTCTGAGTATGCAGCACTACTAGTTATTGGTTATGACCCTCTCATGATAAATAATGACTTTTATGTAGATTTTTTATTACATTTGGGCTCCCAAGTGGTTTAAGGCACTGCATCTCAGTGCATCACATCTCAGTGTGTCACTACAGTCCCTGGTTCGAATCCAGGTTGTATCTCATCCGGCCGTGATTGGGAGTCCCATAGGGTGGCGCAGAATTGGCCCAGCGTTGTCATTGTAAATAAGAATTTGTTCTTAACTGACTTGCCTAGTTAAATAAAGATCAAATTATTATAATTTTTTTGAATAACTGGTTAATCCCAGGGTCCTTAGTTTAGTCGTGAGCTTGGTGGGCACTATGGTGTTGATGGTTTGAAATTAAAAAGGTAAAGAATACATTCTTAGCAAAGAGCAATTTCTCAAGCAGAAAAGTCTTTCAAGGACCGTCTGGAAGTGATCTGAGTGTGGAGGGGGAAACTGAAAACGAGTTGTTTTTGGCAGAAATGTTTGGATCCCTCTTCCTTATAAGTCTAACTCATTTACCACCTGGTGATGTCACCAGGAAGGCCAAAAACAGGCAGACATTTAAATCAGCCTTTTCAAACAGCTTTTACACTAAAAGGGCATTATCATAATTTTCACAATTTCACATTATTATTACAAACTCAGTGTGGAAATATACACTTAGTGTACAAAACATTGGGAACCACTTCCTAATATTGAGTTGCACCCCCCTTTGCCCTCAGAACAGCCTGAAGTTGTTGGGGTATGGACTCTACAAGGTGTCGAAAGCGTTCCACAGGGATGCTGGCTTCCCACAGTTGTGTCAAGTTGGCTGGATGTCCTTTGGGTGGTAGACCATTCTTGATAAGCACAGGAAACTGTTGATTGTGAAAAACCCAGCAGCATTGCAGTTCTTGACCCACTCAAACCTACTACCATCTGTCCTGTCCATTCACCATCTAAATGGCACACACAAAATCCATGTCTCAACTGCCTCAATGCTTAAAACTCCTTCTTTAACCGGTCTCCTCCCCTTCATTTATGGAGATTTGAAGTGGATTTAACAAGTGATATAAATTAGGGATCATAGCTTTCACCTGGTCAGTCTATGTCATGGAAATAGCAGGTTTTGTACACTCATGTATATACAACACAGGTAAATCACATTTTTGACTGCACCAGGCCTTTTAAAGCTGGAACGAATAAAGCCTTAAAGATATCGCGTCCCAAATAAACAGTAATAAATAGTCATTTTAATAAATGAATAATAAGCAATTAACAGGGGAGTCAGAAGTCGAGGACCTAAAGGTTCAACCGGAGTCGGAACATGTGGAGCAAGTCGCCGATTTGCGTCCCAACCCCCAGTCACCGTTGTCTGGATACACACTGTTATACTCTGTGTACATTTCACTCCTCATTTAACTTAACGTTTAACTCGACTATTCAAAAACCTGTAGATTTTATGTTAATGTCTTAGCAGCCGCTATGTTTTGCTAGTATATGTTTTCTACATACGGTGGCAGTCTAAGCGTTGTTTGACATTCACACTTTCCCTCCCAAATTTTCCACGGACACAACGGTCATTTTTTTTGTTACGGCAAACTATCAGCTCCAAAGATGTTAAGTCAGGGCTGTCAAGCAAAAATGGCGGCCCGCTGGGGTGTCTGGAGGATTGTGGCGGCGGCTCTGTGTCGTGGGGCGATGGCGTCTGTGCCCTGCCAGTTGCACCACGGCGGGCCGGCGATGTGTGTGGTCATCAGGCGACTGGGTGACCATGGGGGAGAGAGTGGAACCAGGTCAAAGCCGAGCCCCTGCTAACTCCACTCATCTTTCCCCCATCTGTCTGTCTGTTACTCTCTTGCTCTCTCGCCTTCTTTCTCCATGGCCATATTTTCTCTCTTATACTCTCACTTTCTCCATTCATCCTATTTGACCTTTTTCTTTCACACTTTCTCTCTTCTCTGTCTGTCTGGCACGTGCCCTGTCTTGTTCATGCAAGCACACACACAGCTCCCTCGGTGTGGCCTAGGGGCATGTGGTTTAGCTGGGCAAGAGATAAGAGAAGTTATCAGCTGGTGGTTGTGAACAAACACTTCATTTCTTCTCCTTTGACTCCTCTCTTTTCCTATCCACTCTTCTCCTCTCCACTCTTCTCCTCTCTCCCTCTTCTCCTCTCCACCCTCTCCTCTCCACCCCTCTCCTTGCTCTCTTCTCCTCTCTCTCTTCTCCACTCCTCTCTCTCCTCTCCACTCTTCTCCGCTCCACCCCTCTCCTCTCCACTCTTCTCTCCTCTTCTCTTCTCCTCTCTCTCTTCTCCACTCTACCCCTCTCCTCTTCTCACTCCACCCTTCTCCACTCTCTTCTCTTCTTCTCTCCACCCCGCTCTTCTCTCTTCTCCTCCACTCCACCCCTCTCCTCTCCACTTCACCATTCTCTCTCATTTCCTCTCTACTCCTCTCCACTCCTCTCTCTTCTCATCTCCACCCCTCTCCACTCTTTCCTTCACCCTCACCCTTCATCTCGCTCTCTTTCTCTCGGTCTCTTTGTCTCTGTCT
The DNA here is from genome assembly GCF_057628025.1 of Oncorhynchus mykiss. Classification (NCBI taxonomy): domain Eukaryota; kingdom Metazoa; phylum Chordata; class Actinopteri; order Salmoniformes; family Salmonidae; genus Oncorhynchus; species Oncorhynchus mykiss. The sequence continues at coordinate 11,038,416 of NC_143029.1, forward strand.
CTCCAACTCTGCACTCACCCTCCTTTCACCAATTCTCCTCTCTGCTCTCCTTCCTCACCTAACCCCTCCACTCTGCTCTCCTCCTCTCTCCTTCCTCACCTAACCCCTCCACTCTCCTCTCCTCCTCTCTCCTTCCTCACCTAACCCCTCCACTCTCCTCTGCTCTCTTTCCTCACCTAACCCCTCCACTCTCATCTCTGCTCTCCTTCCTCACCTAACCCCTCCACTCTCCTCTCCTCTCTCCTTCTTCACCTAACCCCTCCACTCTTCTCCTCCTCTCTCCGAAATTGTCTGGGCACAGTTAGAGAGGAGAGTGGCCCATCAGAGAGAGATGTTGTATTTGTGTGTGGTGGAAGAAGAGGGGAGAGAATGGACTTCAGATGCTCTCCAGGAGTGAAGGAAGGGGGAAGATGAGGGGACGAGTGAACAAAATCTCTCTCATTCACCTATACATCAGATTGCAGACACACACACACACACACACACACACACCGCTCATTTTTCGGACGATTTGTTTCCATCACGTCTTCTGCTTTCGTTTACCCCCCCCCCCCCCCCCCCCCCCCCCACACACACACACACAGCACTTTGATTTTCTGATTGCCTTGGTTTCTGTGGTGGGACAGCTTAGGTTACTGTTCAGACTCGTTTCCAAGGAATGTGTGTGTGTGTGAGAGCCAGTGGCAGGTTTCACACAATTAGCTGCTATTCTTAGCCCTCTCTTCCATGGTTGTGTTTTTTTTCCCCCTCCACTTTTTTATACTAGAGTTTCATAATCTCTGTGTGTTTCCCAAATGGCACCCTATTCCACATGAAGTGCACTACTTTAGACCGGGGCCCATGGAGCTCTGGTCAAAAGTAGTGCACTATATAGGAAATAGAGTGCCATTTAGAAGTAAAACTCTGAATCGGAGCCACATGAAATACAATCAGCTCTGAATCGGAGCCACATGTAATACAAACAGCTCTGAATCTGAGCTACATGAAATACAAACAGCTCTGAATCTGAGCTACATGAAATACAGACAGCTCTGAATCGGAGCCACATGAAATACAGACAGCTCTGAATCTGAGCTACATGAAATACAAACAGCTCTGAATCTGAGCTACATGAAATACAAACAGCTCTGAATCTGAGCTACATGAAATACAGACAGCTCTGAATCGGAGCCACATGAAATACAGACAGCTCTGGATCTGAGCTACATGAAATACAAACAGCTCTGAATCTGAGCTAAATGAAATACAGACAGCTCTGAATCTGACACAGCTGTATATAGATGGATCTGTAGATGTAGCTAATCAGTTTGTAGATCGGTTTGAACCTACATACATACCTATCTACTTACACACTGTTAGACACACACACACACACACACACACGCACACACGCTTTCCCATGCCATGCCCACATCCTGGCTTTGATGTCCTGACACCTTAATTCAGCCCCATTAAGTCCATATTTGTTTATGTGTCCTTGAGACATTGAGAAGAATTTAAAGGGCATTGAGACATTAAGAAGAGTTTTGAAGGGCTTTGAGACATTAAGAAGAGTTTTGAAGGGCTTTGAGACATTAAGAAGAGTTTTGAAGGGCTTTGAGACATTAAGAAGAGTTTTGAAGGGCTTTGAGACATTAAGAAGAGTTTTGAAGGGCTTTGAGACATTAAGAAGAGTTTTGAAGGGCTTTGAGACATTAAGAAGAGTTTTAAAGGGCTTTGAGACATTAAGAAGAGTTTTGAAGGGCTTTGAGACATTGAGAAGAGTTTTGAAGGGCTTTGAGACATTGAGAAGAGTTGAAAGGGTTTCTAGACATTGACAAGTTTTTAAATGGTTTATAGACATTGACAAGTTTTTAAATGGTTTATAGACATTGACAAGTTTTTAAATGGTTTATAGACATTGACAAGTTTTTAAATGGTTTATAGACATTGACAAGTTTTTAAATGGTTTATAGACATTGACAAGTTTTTTAATGGTTTATAGAAATTGAGAAGAGTTATTAAAGGCACAAAAGGAAAGTGAAAGAAAAGTGAGCAAATTTACTTTGAGTGGAGGCTTCTGTGTCTGGCACGAACACCCACACAAAGAAAATGAGACCAGGATGACTGTCTGCACCACCTCTCAGGAGAAAAGCCTCTAGATTGACAGGTAAATCTGTCCACAGTCTCTGACGACTGGTGTGTGTGTGTGTGTGTGTGTGTGTGTGTGTGTGTGTGTGTGTGTGTGTGTGTGTGTGTGCGTGTACGAGACTTTGCGGAACTTTAAGTCAAGAACGTGTGCAAAACACAAGTGAACCATCCTACTAAAAAGTAGAAAACTACACCCCAGTGGTCTCAACCTGACCAGAGAACAAGACCCAGTGTTCAGTAATGTTTCCCAGGGCTTTTACCCTCTGTTCAATATCTGACCCAAGACCAGTTTGATGTTAGTTTAGGAATGTCTTAGATTTCTGTAGACCAGAGAACAAGACCCAGTGTTCATCTGTGCTTTTCCCCACTGTTCAATATCTGACTCAAGACCAGTTTGATGTTAGTTTAGGAATGCTGTAGCGCTCCCCACAGTGTTTTCAATCTGACCCTAGAATTAAAGGTCTGTGAGTTTAGGAATGCTTCAAACTACTCCCCTGTGTTAAAATCTGACATGGAACCAGAGTTTAGAAGTACAGGGAGTGCCTACTTGAAAAGGTGTAAGAAGTCCTAAGATATAACAATAAGTTATATTTTATATGTTACAGCTTTTTTTCTTCTTTCATGTTAACTGTGATTTAAACCTTACTGTAAATAGCGTTTTTCTTTTTCTGTCATGTTAACTGTGATTTAAACCTTACTGTAAATAGTGTTTTTCTTTTTCTGTCATGTTAACTGTGATTTAAACCTTACTGTAAATAGTGTTTTTCTTTTTCTTTCATGTTAACTGTGATTTAAACCTTACTGTAAATAGTGTTTTTCTTTTTCTGTCATGTTAACTGTGATTTAAACCTTACTGTAAATAGTGTTTTTATTTTTCTGTCATGTTAACTGTGATTTAAACCTTACTGTAAATAGTGTTTTTCTTTTTCTTTCATGTTAACTGTGATTTAAACCTTACTGTAAATAGTGTTTTTCTTTTTCTTTCATGTTTTATTTGAGGATATATTGTGTTTTCAGCACAGTCTGTGTTCTTCATGGGGTGAGCTATATTTACATTATGATCAGGAAACTGGGTTGATGGGTTTTGTTCGGTCGAGCGAAAGAGGATAAGAGGGGATATGAGCTGTTTCCCCTCACAAGTTCTCTTGCCTTGATCCGCTAGTGAATAAAGTGTGAAACAATCCAACAGTACTATAACATCACTGTACCAGGTGTTTATTGTTCCAACGGGAGAGACAAATCCGGTATTGGTGGTCATCAGGCTTTTCACAAGGTACACTATGTATACAAAAGTATGTGGATTCAAATTTGTGGATTTGGCTATTTCAGTCACATCCAATACAGACTGGTGTATACAAACGAGCACACAGCCATGCAATCTCCATAGACAAACATTGCCAGTAGACTGGACTTACTGAAGAGCTAAGTGACTTTCAACATGGCACCATCATAGGATGCCATCTTTCCAACAACATTTCTGCCCTGCTAGAGCTGCCCCGGTCAACTGTAAGTGCTGTTATTGTGAAGTGGAAACATCTAGGAGCAACAACGGCTCAGCCGCGAAGTGGTAGGCATCACAAGCTCACAGAACGGGACCGCCGAGGGCTAAACGCGTAGCACGTAGAAATAGTTTAACACTCACTACCAAGTTCCAAACTGCCTCTGGAAGCAATGTAAACACAATAACTGTCCGTTGGGAGCTTCATGAAATGGGTTTCCGTGGCCAAGCAGCTGCACACAAGCCTAAGATCATTATGCCCAATGCCAAGCGTCCGCTGGAATAGTGTAACGCGGAACCCAAACCGGCTCTGCGCGTGCGCCGTCGTGCGCTATCGTGCATAAATGTATTTTGCCCCCCCCCACACCAAACGCGATCACAACACGCAGGTTAAAATATCAAAACAAACTCTGAACCAATTACATTAATTTGGGGACAGGTTGAAAATCATTAAACATGTATGGCAATTTAGCTAGTTAGCTTGCACTTGCTAGCTAACGTTAATTTGTCCTATTTAGCTAGCTTGCTGTTGCTAGCTAATTTGTCCTGGGGTATAAACATTGAGTTGTTATTTTACCTGAAATGCACAAGGACCTCTACTCCGACAAAAACAGCCAACCGAATTGTTTCTAGTTATCTCCTCCTTCCAGGCTTTTTCATCGTTTAACTTTTATAAGGAGATCGCATCTAAACTTTCATTGTATTACCACGACTACCGGCAAAACAGTTTGTCTTTCAGTCACCCACGTGGGTATAACCAATGAGGAGATGGCACGTGGGTACCTGCTTCTATAAACCAATGAGGAGATGGGAGAGGCAGGACTTTCAGCGCGATCTGCGTCAGAAATAGGAATGAGTTATATTTTAGCCCTTGGTGTTGCAGACGCTCGCGAGCAGTGTGGGTGCAATAATTGAATAACATGGATTTCTACATTTAATTTGCGACGCTCGCGCACGCGACGGCTCCGCTCTGGTCAGCATATAAGAGGGGCTCTGGGAGTGTGGTGCCAGGAAAAATAACCTCTCCCTCAATGTCAACAAAACTAAGGACTTCAGGAAACAGCAGGAGGAGTACCCCCCCTATCCACATCGATGGTACCGCTGTGAAGGTGAAAGCTTCAAGTTCCTCAGCATACACGTCACTGACAAACTTAAATGGTCCACCCACACAGTGTGGTGAAGAAGACACGCCTGTTCAATCTCAGGAGGCTAAAGAAATTTGGCTTAACACCTAAAACCTTCACAAACTTTTACAGATGCACAATTGAGAGCATCCTGTCGGGCTGTATCACTGCCTGGTACGGCAACTTCACCACCCGCAACCGCAGGGCTCTCCAGAGGGTGGTGAGGTCTGCACAACGCATCACCGGGGGAAAACTACCTTCCCTCCAGGACACCTACAGCACCCGATGTCACAGGAAGGCCAAAAAGATCATCAAGGACAACAACCACCCGAGCCACTACTTGTTCACCCCACTATCATCCAGATGGCGAGGTCAGTACAGGTGCATCAAAGCAGGGACCGAAAGACTGAAAAAACACTTCTATCTCAAGGCCATCAGACTGCTAAACAGCCATCACTAGCACATCAGAGGCGGCTGCCTATAGACATAGATTAGGAATCACTGGCCACTTTAAGGAAATGAAACATCTTTAATAATGTCTCTGTGTCTTGTATTTACTCATCCCATATGTATAAACTCTATACTATTCTACGGTATCTTAGTCCCTTTAATTGTGTGTAAGGGTCAATTGTGTGTAAATATTGCATCAAACATTTCATTTGTATATGTACATGTACAGTATATACTGTACTCTATACTATGCCACTGTATCTTAGTCCAATGCCGCTCTGACATATATGTATATGAACTCAGCAAAAAAAGAAAGGTCCTCTCACTGTCAGCTGCGTTTATTTTCAGCAAACTTAACATGTGTAAATATTAAAATGAACATAAGATTCAACAACTGAGACATGAACTGAACAAGTTCCACAGACATGTGATTAACAGAAATTGAATAATGTGTCTCTGAACAAAGTTGGGCGGGTTTCAAAAATCAAAAGTAACAGCAAGAACTGGCAAATCTGGTGGCCACACCAACAGCAAGAACTGGTGTGGTGTGGCCACCAGCTGCATTAAGTACTGCAGTGCATCTCCTCCTCAAGGACTGCACAAGATTTGCCAGTTCTTGCTGTGGGATGTTACCCAGCTCTTCCACCAAGGCACCTGCAAGTTCCCGGACATTTCTGAGGGGAATGGCCCTAGCCCTCACACTCCGATCCAACAGGTCCCAGACATGAGATTGAGATCCGGGCTCTTCGCTGGCCATGGCAGAACACTGACATTCCTGTCTTGCAGGAAATCACGCACTGAATTAGCAGTATGGCTGGTGGCATTGTCATGCTTGAGGGTCATGTCAAGATGAGCCTGCTGGAAGGGTACCACATGTTGGAGGAGGATGCCTTCCCTGTAACGCACAGCGTTGAGATTGCCTGCAATGATGCTGTGACACACCGCCCCAGACCATGACAGACCTTCTACCTCCAAATTGATCTCGCATCAGAGTACAGGCCTCGGTATAATGCTCATTCCTTTGACGATAAACTCGAATCCGACCATCACCCCTGGTGAGACAAAACCGCGACTCGTCAGTGAAGAGCACTTTTTGCCAGTCCTGTCTGGTCCAGCGACGGTGGGTTTGTGCCCATAGGCAACGTTGTTGCCGGTGATGTCTGGTGAGGACCTGCCTTACAACAGGCCCACAAGCCCACAGCCCAGCCTCTCTCAGCCTATTGCGGACAGTCTGAGCACTGATGGAGGGATTGTATGTTCCTGGTGTAACTCGGGCAGTTGTTGTTACCATCCTGTACCTGTCCCGCAGGTACAGAAGCACAAGCGTTTCGCTACACCCGCAATAACATCTGCTAAACACATGTATGTGACGCTACAATCACATCCCAGAAACCCTAGACCCACTCCAATTTGCATACCGCCCCAACAGATCCACAGATGATGCAATCTCTATTGCACTCAACACTGCCCTTCCCACCTGGACAAAAATAACACCTATGTGAGAATGCTATTCATTGACTACAGCTCAGCGCTCAATACCAGAGTATCCTCAAAGCTCATCACTAAGCTAAGGACCCTGGAACTAAACACCGCCCTCTGCAACTGGATCCTGGACTTCCTGACGGGCCACCCTCAGGTTGTAAGGGTAGGTAAAAACACATGTTCCACACTGACCCTCAACACAGGGGCCCCTCAGGGGTACATGCTCAGTCCCCGCCTGTACTCCCTGTTCACTTATGACTGAGTGGCCAGGCACAACTCCAACACCATCAAGTTTGCCGATGACACAACAGTGGTAGGCCTAATCACCAACAATGATGAGAAAAACTATAGGGAGGAGGTCAGAGACCTGGCCATGTGGTGCCAGGACGACAACCTCTCCCTCAACGTGATCAAGACAAAGGAGATTCGATGAGAATAGAGCACTCCCCTATTCTCATCGATGGGGCTGTGGTGGAGCAAGTTGGGAGATTCAAGTTCTTTGGTGTCCACATCACCATCAAACTATCATTGTCCAAACACACATAGACAGTTGTAAAGAGGGCACGACAAAACCTATTACCCCTCAGGAGACTGAAAAGATTTGTCATAGGTTCTCAGATCCTCAAAAGGTTCTACAGCTGCACCATCGAGAACATCTCTACTGGTTCCATCACTGCCTGGTATGGAACTGCTTGACCACTGACCTATGCAAGGCATTACAGAGGGTAGTGCGTACGGCCCAGTACATCACTGGGGCCAAGATTCCTGCCATCCAGGACCTCTATACCAGGCGGTGGCAGAGGAAAGCCCTAAAAATGGTCAAAGACTCCAGTCACCCTAGTCATAGACTGTTCTCTCTGATTAGGCTAGTTGAGAACAAGTTCTCATTTGCAACTGCGACCTGGCCAAGATAAAGCATAGCAATTCGACACATACAACAACACAGAGTTACACATGGAATAAACAAAACACAGTCAATAATACAGCAGAACAAAAGAAAACAAGAAGTCTATATACAGTGAGTGCAAATGAGGTAAGATAAGGGAGTTAAGGCAATAAATAGGCCATGGTGGCGAAGTAATTAAAATATAGCAATTAAACACTGGAATGGTAGATGTGCAGAAGATGAATGTGCAAGTAGAGATTTTGGGGTGCAAAGGAGCAAGATAAATAAATACTGTATGGGGATGAGGTAGGTAGATAGATGGGCTGTTTACAGATGGGCTATGTACAGGTACAGTGATCTGTGAGCTGCAGCGTTCCAGTCATTGGCAGCAGAGAACTGGAAGGAAAGACGACCAAAGGAGGAATTGGCTTTGGGGGTGACCAGTGAGACATACCTGCTGGAGCGCGTGCTATGAGTGGGTGCTGCTATGGTGACCAGTGAGCTGAGATAAGGTGGGGCTTTACCTAGCAGAGACTTGTAGATAACCTCTAGCAAGTGGGTTTAGCGATGCGTATGAAGCGAGGGCCAACCAACGAGAGCGTACAGGTCGCAATGGTGGGTAGTGTATGGGGCTTTGGTGGCAAAACGGATGGCACTGTGATAGACTGTATCCAGTTTCTTGAGTAGAGTGTTGGAGGCTATTTTATAGACGACATCACTGAAGTCGAGGATCGGTAGGATGGTCCGTTTTACAAGGGTATGTTTGGCAGCATGAGTGAAGGATGTTTTGTTGCGATATAGGAAGCCAATTCTAGATATAAATTTGGATTGGAGATGTTTAATGTGAGTCTGGAAGGAGAGTTTACAGTCTAACCAGACACCCAGGTATTTGTAATTAAAGTCAGAGCCATCCAGGGTAGTGATGGACAGGCGAGCAGGTGCGGGCAGGGATCGGTTGAATAGCATACATTTAGTTTCCCCTCTGTTTAAGAGCAGTTTGAGGCCACGGAAGGAGAGTTGTATGGCATTGAAGCTCGTCTGGAGGTTAGTTAACACAGTGTCCAAAGAGGGGCCAGAGGTATACAGAATGGTGTCGTCTGCGTAGAGGTGTACCAGAGAATCACCAGCAACAAGAGAAACATCATTGATGTATACAGAGATGAGAGTTGGCTCGAAGATTGAACCCTGTGGCACCCCCATAGAGACTGCCAGAGATCCGGAAAACAGGCCCTCTGATTTGACACACTGAACTCTATCAAAGAAGTAGTTGGTAAACCAGGCGAGGCAATAATTTGAGAAACCAAGGCTGTCGAGTCTGCGAATAAGAATGTGGTGATTGACAGAGTCGAAAGCCTTGGCCAGGTCGACGAATACAGTTGCACAGTAATGTCTCTTATCGATGGCGGTTATGAAGTCATTTAGGACCTAGAGCGTGGCTGAGGTGCACCCATGACCAGCTCTGAAACCAGATTGCATAGCGGAGAAGGTACGGTGGGATTCGAAATGGTCAGTAATCTGTTTGTTAATTTGGCTTTCGAAGACCTTAGAAAGACAGGGTAGGATAGATATAGGTCTGTAGCAGTTTGGGTCTAGAGTGTCACCCCCTTTGAAGAGGGGGATTACCGCGGCAGCTTTCCAATCTTTGGGAATCTCAGACGATACGAAAGGGAGGTTGAACAGGCTAGAAATAGGAGTTGCAACAATTTCAGCAGATCATTTTAGAAAGAGAGGGTCCAGATTGTCTAGCCCGGCTGATTTGTAGGGGTCCAGATTTTGCAGCTCTTTCAGAACATCAGCTATCTGGATTTGGGTAAAGGATAAATGGTGGGGGCTTTGGCGGGTTGCTGTGGAGGGTGCCGGGCAGTTGACCGGGGTAGGGGTAGCCAGGTGGAAAGCATGGCCAGCCGTAGAGAAATGCTTATTGTAATTCTCAATTATAGTGTATTTATCGGTGGTGACAGTGTTTCCTAGCCTCAGAGCAGTGTGCAGCTGGGAGGAGATGCTCTTATTCTCCATAGACTTTACAGTGTCCCAGAAGTTTTTTTTTAGTTAATACTACAGGATGCAAATTTCTGTTTGAAAAAGCTAGCCTTGGCTTTCCTAACTGCCTATATGTATTTGTTCCTAACTTCCCTGAAAAGTTGCATATCACGGGGGCTATTCGATGCTAATGCAGAACGCCACAGGATGTTTTTGTGCTGGTCAAGGGCAGACCGGTCTGGAGTGAACCAAGGACTACAGTATGTCTATTCCTAGTTCTACATTTTTTGAATGGGGCATGCTTATTTAAGATGGTGAGGAATAGCCAGGTATCATCTACTGACGGGATGAGGTCAATGTCATTCCAGGATACCCGGGCCAGGTCAATTAGAAAGGCCTTCTCGCGGAAGTGTTTTAAGGAGCGTTTGACAGTGATGAGTGAAGGCCGTTTGACCTCTGACCCATTACAAATGCAGGCAATGAGGCAGTGATCGCTGAGATCTTGATTGAAAACAGCAAAGGTGTATTTGGAGGGTGAGTTAGTTAGGATGACATCTATGAGGGTGCCCATGTTTGCGGTTTTGGAGTTGTACCTGGTAGGTTCATTGATAATTTGTGTGAGATTGAGGGCATCAAACTTGGATTGTAGGATGGCCGGGGTGTTAAGCATGTCCCAGTTTAGGTCACCTAGTACCACGAGCTCAGTTGATCGGGGGCAATCAATTCACATATGGTATCGAGGGCACAGCTGGGGGCAGAGGGAGGTCTGTAGCAAGCGGCAACAGTGAGAGACTTGTTTCTGGAAAGGTGAATTTTTAGAAGTAGAAGCTCGAATTGTTTGGGTACAGACTTGGATAGTAAGCCTGCAGAGTTCTGTATATATTTGCAGTAGATTGCAACACCGCCCCCTTTGGCAGTTCTATCTTGACAGAAAATGCTGCGATGGAGATTTCAAGGTTTTTGATGGTTTTCCTAAGCCAGGATTCAGACACGACTAAGACATCCGGGTTGGCAGAGTGCGCTAAAGCAGTGAGTAAAACAAACTTAGAGACTTTATTATATAGTTAGAATATAAATAACAGTCGGTACATTGAATACAGTGTTGTTTGACATGACAATTAATGAAAATACCATGGATGGATTATTGTGACAGGTTAGGAACCAAAGTGATGTTCAGTGTTTCCTAGGGGACCCTATAATCTTAGGATACATAAAATCTTTATTCGTATAGCCGACATATTTATGCTTAGCCTATTCTTCTTTGATTTAGAAGATACTGTTGCACAAACAACTTGCTGATTTAAGCCTCCACCAGCACTGGTATCAGGCTGTATTAGCTAGCCAAGTTTGCTCTGACTCAGTACTTTTTAGCTAGCCAAGTTTGCTCTGACTCAGTACTTTTATTAGCAAGTTAGCTAGCCAGCTAACTAGGGATTAGCATTAGTGGCTAACATTATTTAGCTTAACTTGCTAAGAAAATATCTCTTTGCAGATGTAAGAAACACTAATATTGTAATTATAGATCAAAGTGGAAACAACATCGTTGTCATCAACATTGTTGCATGTGCTGTATTGACCATGCAGACTGAACGAAAGTATCTCGCGGTCAAGCAACAACAAATGCGCTCCTTGAATGACGGGGTGGGACTAGGTCTGTGTGGAAAGCAGCATGGAGAGAGAGAGCGGAGAGGGATGACTCAAGTAGCAGAGTAAATGATCTATTATTTACTTAACACTTTTTGTTTCTTAAAGCATTGTTGGTTAAGGTCTTTGACCTGTTGTATTCGGCGCATGTGACAAATACAATTTGATTAGATCCTAGATGATTTTGTTCTTCCAACTTTGTGGCAACAGTTTGGGGAAGGCCCTTTCCTGTTTCAACATAACACTGCCTCCGTGCACAAAGCGAGGTCCATACAGAAATTGTTTGACGACTGTTAGTTGTTTACAAAGTATGTGACAAATAAAATGTGATTTGATTTGGCGTACACACACACACACACACACACACACACACACACACACACACACACACACACACACACACCTGGAGGTGACCCTGAACAGATGGGACAGGGCTCAGTTCCATGGGCCAAGCGCCAGTGTTCTGCTGAGGAGGTGAAATGCAACCCCACTCAGTGTACCAGATCGATGGGCTCGCCCCTCTGACTAGTCTCTGGGGTCTCCTCCTACCCCACCCTTACCCCCATCTATGTGTCCTATCTTTTCTCTCAACGATCTCTCTGTCTCTCAATTATCTATTTTTCTCTCTCCCTCAGCGATCTCTCTCTCTCTCTCTCTCTGTCGCTCAACAATCTCTCTCAATTCAATTCAAGGGGCTTTATTGGCATGGGAAACATATGTTAACATTGACAAAGCAAGTGAAGTAGATAATATACAAAAGTGAAATAGACAATAAAAATGAGCAGTAAATACTACACTCCCAAAAGAAGAAAGACATTTCAAATGTCATATTATGTTACATGCGGTGTTGTAATGATGTGCAAATAGTTAATAAAGTACACAAGGGAAAATAAATAAACATAAATATGGGTTGTATTTACCATGGTGTTTGTTCTTCACTGGTTGCCCTTTTCTTGTGGCAACAGGTCACAAATCTTGCTGCTGTGATGGCACACTGTGGAATTTCACCCAGTAGATATGGGAGTTTATCCAAATCGGGTTTGTTTTCAAATTCTTTGTAGGTCTGTGTAATCTGAGGGAAATGCGTGTCTCCAATATGGTCATACATTTGCCAGGAGGTTAGGAAGTGCAGCTCAGTTTCCACCTCATTTTGTGGGCAGTGTGCACATACCCTGTCTCCTCTTGAGAGACATGTCTGCCTACGGCGGCCTTTCTCAATAGCAAGGCTATTCTCACTGAGTCTGTACATAGTCAAAGCTTTCCTTAAGTGTGGGTCAGTCACAGTGGTCAGGTATTCTGCCACTGTGTACTCTCTGTTTAGGGACAAATAGCATTCTAGTTTGCTCAGTTTTTTTTGTTAATTGTTTCCAATGTGTCAAGTAATTATCTTTTTGTTTTCTCATGATTTGGTTGGTTCTAATTGTGTTTTTGTCCTGGGGCTCTGTGGGGTCTGTTTGTGAACAGAGCCCCAGAACCAGCTTGCTTAGGGGACTCTTGTCCAGGTTCATCTCTCTGTAGGTGATGGCTTTGTTATGGAAGGTTTGGGAATCGCTTCCTTTTAGGTGGTTGTAGAATTTAACGGCTCTTCTCTGGAATTTGATAATTAGTGGGTATCGGCCAAATTCTGCTCTGCATGCAGTATTTGGTGTTTTACGTTGTACACTGAGGATATTTTTTGCAGAATTCTGCATGCAGAGTCTCAATTTGGTGTTTGTCAAATTTTGTGAATTCTTGGTTGGTGAGCAGAACCCAGACCTCACAACCATAAAGGGCAATGGATTCTATAACTGATTCAAGTATTTTAGCCAGATCCTAATTGGTATGTCAAATTTTTATGTTCCTTTTGATGGCATAGAAGTCCCTTCTTGCCTTGTCTCTCAGATCGTTCACAGCTTTGTGGAAGATACCCGTGGCGCTGATGTTTAGTCCAAGGTATAAATAGTTTCTTGTGTGCTCTAGTACAACAGTGTCTAGATGGAATTTGTATTTGTGGTCCTGGCGACTGGACCTTTTTGGAACACCATTATTTTGGTCTTACTGAGATTGACTGTCAGGGCCCAGGTCTGGCAGAATCTGTGCAGAAGATCTAGGTGCTGCTGTAGGCCCTCCTTGGTTGGTGACAGAAGCACCAGATCATCAACAAACATTAGACATTTTACTTCAGATTCTAGTAGGGTGAGGCCGGGTGCTGCAAACTGTTCTAGTGCCCTCGCCAATTCGTTGATATATATGTTGAAGAGGGTGATGCTTAAGCGGGATCCCTGTCTCACCCCATGGCCCTGTGGGAAGAAATGTGTTTGCCAATTTTAACCACACAATTGTTGTTTGTGTACATGGATCTTCTAATGTCGTATGTTTTTCCCCCAACATCACTTTCCATCAATTTGTATAGCAGGTCCTCATTCCAAATTGAGTCGGAAGGCTTTTTTGAAATCAACCAAGCATGAGAGGACTTTGCCTTTGTTTTGGTTTGTCTGTTTGTCAATTAGGGTGTGCAGGGGGAATACGTGGTCTGTCATACAATAATTTGCTAAAAATCCAATTTGTTATTTGCTCAGTACATTGTTTTCACTGAGGAAATGTACGAGTCTGCTGTTAATGATAATGCTATAAGAGCACAAGGCGAGACCCAAATGCAGACACAGGAGGCAGATGGTTAGAGTCTTTGTTGTTTATTTTTATCCAAAAGGAGTTGGCAAGAGAATGGTCATGGACAGGCAAAAGGTCAAAACCAGATTCTGAGTTTAAGAGGTAAAGAGCGGAAGACAGGCTCGATGTTAGGCAGGCGGGTCCGGAGTCCAGAAAAACAGACGGGTCAAAGCCAGGATGACTAGAAAAAGAGAATAGAAAACAGGAGCACGGGGGGAAAAACACACTGGTTGACTTGGAAACATACAAGACGAACATGCATAGAAACACAGGGATAAATACATTGGGGAAAATAAGCGACACCTGGAGGGGGTGGAAACTGTCACAAGAACAGGTGAAACAGATCAGGGTGTGACAAATGCAGAGGATTTTCCCAAAGTTACTGTTGACGCATATCCCACGGTAGTTATTGGGGTCAAATTTGTCTCCTCAATTGGGGTGATCAGTCTTTGGTTCCAAATATTGGGGAAGGTGCCAGAGCTAAGGATCATGTTAAAGAGTTTATGTATAGCCAATTGGAAATTGTGGTCTGTATATTTGATCATTTCATTGAGGATACCATCAACATCACAGGCCTTTTTGGGTTGGAGGGTTTCTATTTGGTCTTGTAGTTCATTCAAGGTAATTGGACAATCCAGTGGGTTCTGGTAGTCTTTAATAGTTGATTCTAAGATTTGCATTTGATCATGTATATGTTTTGCTGTTTGTTCTTTTGTTATAGAGCTGAAAAGATTGCAGAAGTGGTTTACCAATACGTCTCCATTTTGGATAGATAATCCTTTGTTGTTGTTTTAGTGTTTTCCAATTTTCCCAGAAAAGGTTAGAGTCTATGGATTCTTCAATTACATTGGTCATGATTTCTGACGTGCTGTTCCTTTTCCCATGGTGTTTCTGTATTGTTAGTGATTCATCATAGTGAAGGAATAGACTCAGGGTTTCTGGATCTCTGTTTCTGGTTGGACAGGTTTCTAAATGTCTTTCTTAGGTTTTTGCATTGTTCATCAAACTATTTACCATTGTTGTTCATTTTCTTTGGTTTTCTGTTTGAAATGTTTAGATTTGATAGGGAAGCTGAGAGGTCAAATATACTGCTAAGATTTTCTACTGCCAAGTTTACACCTTCGCTATTACAGTGGAACGTTTTGTCCAGGAAGTTGTCTAAAAGGGATTGAATTTGTTGTTGCCTAATTGTTTTTTGGTAGGTTTCCACACCATATTCCTTCCATCTATAGCATTTCTTAATATTACTCAGTTCCTTTGGCTTTGATGCCTCATGATTGAGTATTCCTCTGTTCAAGTAGACTAGGATTTTGCTGTGATCAGTGGGCTGATTGTGGTGTCAGTGGGCTGACTGTGAATGCTCTGAGGGTCTCTGGGTTGAGGTCAGTGATAAAGTAGTCTACAGTACTACTACCAAGAGATGAGCTATAGGTGTACCTACCAGAGGAGTCCCCTCGAAGCCTACCATTGACTATGTACATACCTAGCGTGCAACAGAGCTGCAGGAGTTGTGACCTGTTTATTTTGTTGGTTATATTGTCATAGCTGTGCCTAGGGGGGCAAATGGGGGAGGGAATGCTGTCACCTCCAGGCAGGTGTTTGTCCCCTTGTGTGCTGAGGGTGTCAGGTTCTTGTCCAGGTCTGGCATTTAGGTCGCTACAGGCTACATGTCCCTGGGCCTGGAAAATGATTGATTTCCCCCTCCAGGATGGAGAAGCTGTCTTCAGTATGGGTATTCTAGTGGGGGGATATAGGTAGCACACAGGAGGACATTTTTCTCTGTTGAGATAATTTCCTTTGAATTTCTAGCCAAATGTAAAATGTTCCTGTTCTGATTAATTTAATAGTGAGTTAGGTCTGCGCTATACCAAATTAGCATACCCCCTGAGTCCCTTCCCTGTTTCACACCTGGTAGTTTGGTGGATGGGACTACCAGCTCTCTGTAACCTAGAGGGCAACCAGTGGGTCTGTCTCCTTTATACCATGTTTCTTGTAGTATGACAATGTCTGTATTTCTTTGATAAAGTCCAGGTTCATGCTCTTTAGGCTAAAGGCAGATTACCTCAGACCTTGGATATTCCAGGATGAGATAGTGAAGGCTTTGTGTTCAATAAAGTGTCCAATGTTGTGTGGTTTGGCCTCAGGCCAGTAAGTGTGAGCAGAGCCTGCAGAGCATCTGGTACATTCCATTGACTTGGGCTAGTGTAAGAGTGGGGGTTGGCCTGCTCCTGCTCACAGCCTGGGTGTATGTGTGACTTCCATGTTGAGGCTTTCTTTGCAGGAGCGGGGGGCAGGAGGGGCATAGGTCTGATCTCTAGGGGTCTAAATGGGGTGTGGGCATGGTTGACTTGGGGGGGTGTTGATTGGTGGGGGTGTGATCTGGATGTAGGTCCTCTCGGCGTGGGTCCTCTATGTGTAGGTCCGTGGGGGGGTGGTGTCTATTGATCTGTTGCTCCTGTGTGAAGTGTTGGGGCTGCGGTTGAGAGCGATGTCCTTGCGAAGATTGGCACTGCTGCCTTGTATAGGTGGAACAGGTCATAAAGTCTGTTCAAGTCCAGGGTGGAGTGGTGGACCAGGTAAACATCTGGTTTTCAGGCACAGTCACGGGAAATGATTGCGTTTGCCCGCTGTGTGGAAGTCTTTTCGTGGTAGCAGGGTGGAGATAACCACTTGTGCGTTGGGGAAAGTGGAAGAAGCTTTTTCAATCCCTCCCTTCAGTGCTGTGGCCACCCTTCCCTGCTATGCTTTCAGGTCGTTTGTGCCTGTGTGTATTATTATGTGGCTTGGTGAACCTAGTTGGTCCTCGGACAGAAGGTCTAGGGCGCGCTGGGTGTTTAGACACTGTGTCTGGAAAAAGTATATATTTTTTGTATATATTTCCCATTTGAGTCCATAAGGAGTACAATTTGTTTTGTGTATGTCCTCAGTGGGTATGGGGGTGTTGTCAGGATGCTGACAGGGGGGTTCTCAGATGGGGCTTGGGGTTCTTCATTAGGGTTGGCCAACTCTCTAGTGGGTTGTTCTGCTGGCTTCTCTGTAGGGGTGTCCACCTCTCTAGTGGGTTTTTCTGCTGGCTTCTCTGTAGGGGTGTCCACCTCTCTAGTAGGTTGTTCTGCTGGCTTCTCTGTAGGGGTGTCCACCTCTCTAGTAGGTTGTTCTGCTGGCTTCTCTGTAGGGGTGGCAACCTCTCTAGTGGGCTGTTCTGCTAGCTTCTCTGTAGAGGTGGCCATCTCTCTAGTGGGTTGTTCTGCTGGCTTCTCTGTAGGGGTGGCCACCTCTCTAGTAGGTTGTTCTGTCACACGCCATCCCCCTCAACCTCTCCTCCATTAGTCTGATCCTCTCCTCCATCCCCCTCACCCTCTCCTCCAGCAGTCTGATCCTCTCCTCCATCCCCCTCACCCTCTCCTCCAGCAGTCTGATCCTCTCCTCCATCCCCCTCACCCTCTCCTCCAGCAGTCTGATCCTCTCCTCCATCCCCCTCAACCTCTCCTCCAGCAGTCTGATCCTCTCCTCCATCCCCCTCACCCTCTCCTCCAGCAGTCTGATCCTCTCCTCCATCCCCCTCACCCTCTCCTCCAGCAGTCTGATCCTCTCCTCCATCCCCCTCACCCTCTCCTCCAGCAGTCTGATCCTCTCCTCCATCCCCCTCAACCTCTCCTCCAGCAGTCTGATCCTCTCCTCCATCCCCCTCACCCTCTCCTCCAGCAGTCTGATCCTCTCCTCCATCCCCCTCACCCTCTCCTCCAGCAGTCTGATCCTCTCCTCCATCCCCCTCACCCTCTCCTCCAGCAGTCTGATCCTCTCCTCCATCCCCCTCACCCTCTCCTCCAGCAGTCTGATCCTCTCCTCCATCCCCCTCACCCTCTCCTCCAGCAGTCTGATCCTCTCCTCCATCCCCCTCACCCTCTCCTCCAGCAGTCTGATCCTCTCCTCTAGTGCTCTGTTCTTCTCCTGATCCTGCTCTTTCTCCTGTTGAAGTTGTCTCACCACTGTCCAGAGTGCAGATATGTCTCTCTCCACCTCCAGCTCTCCGGGTCTAGTTAAGGGGGTGTTGTTGTGCTGGACTGTTGTCTGGGTCTGTGCTGACTGGAGTGTAATCACCTGCTGTTCCAGCTCCACCTGACTTACTTCCAGCTGGGTGAATTCATCCTTCATTTCAATGAGGGAGTAGTACTCTGGGCTGGGAGGTTGACTTTCAGCCTGGGGTTGCTCGTCTGTGGGGTTGTATAATGAAGAGGTCTGGTCTGACCCACCCGGGGTGGGGGTGGGGGTATCTTTCTCAAGGGAGAGCTTCTCCTGCTGAGCTAATTCTTTGTTTGGGTGAAAGTCCAGCTGAAACTGTTATCCTGTACCATTACTGTTCCAGACTTATAGAGATCTATATTAGCTGACTCCGAGTCCTCATTGTCTAATATCTGGAGTTTCCATCCCTCGTTAACACCCCCCCCCCCCTCTTAACAGGGGGGTAGTGTGTTAATATTAGAGGTCGACCAATTATGATTTTTCAAAGTCGATACCGATTATTGGAGGATCAAAAAAGTCGATACCGATTAATCGGCCAATTTTATTTATTTGTAATAATTACAATTACAACAATACTGAATGAACACTTATTTTAACTTCATATAATACATCAATAAAATCAATTTAGCCTCAAGTAAATAATGAAACATGTTCAATTTGGTTTAAATAATGCAAAAACAAAGTGTTGGAGAAGAAAGTAAAAGTGCAATATGTACCATGTAAGAAAGCTAACGTTTCAGTTCCTTGCTCAGAACATGAGAACATATGAAAGCTGGTGGTTCCTTTTAACATGAGTCTTCAATATTCCCAGGTAAGAAGTTTTAGGTTGTAATTATTATAAGAATTATAGGACTATTTCCCTCTATACCATTTGTATTTCATGAACCTTTGACTATTGGGGCGGCAGGGTAGCCTAGTGGTTAGAGCGTTGGAAGGTTGCAAGTTCAAATCCCCGAGCTGACTAGGTACAAATCTGTCGTTCTGCCCCTGAACGGGCAGTTAACCCACTGTTCCTAGGCCGTCATTGAAAATAAGACTGAACTGACTTGCCTAGTTAAATAAAGGTAAAATAAAAATTGGATGTTCTTATAGTCACTTTAGTATTGCCAGTGTAACAAACAGTATAGTTTCCGTCCCTCTCCTCGCTCCTCCCTGGGCTTGAACCAGCAACTAAACGACAACAGCCACCACATCGAAGCAGCGTTACCCATGGGAAACAACCACAGAGCGAGTGACGTTTGAGCGCACGCTAACTAGCCAGCCATTTCACTTCGGTTACACCAGCCTCATCTTGGGAGTTGATAGGCTTGAAGTCATAAACAGCGCAATGCTTGACGCACAACGAATAGCTGCTGGCAAAATGCACGAAAGTGCTGTTTGAAAGAATGTTTACGTGCCTGCTTCTGCCTACCACTGCTCAGTCAGATACTTGTATGCTCAGTCAGATTATATGCAACGCAGGACACGCTAGATAATATCTAGTAATATCATCAACCATGTGTAGTTAACTAGTGATTATGATTGATTGTTTTTTATAAGATAAGTTTAATGCTAGCAAGCAACTTACCTTGGCTTACTGCATTCGCGGAACAGGCAGTCTCCTTGTGGAATGCAACGAGAGAGAGGCAGGTCGTTATTGCGTTGGACTAGTTAACTGTAAGGTTGCAAGATTAAATCGTCCCTAATTAATCGGCCATTCCGATTAATCGGTCGACCTCTAGTTAATATAGCACTGTGCCATGCCAGGGGATGATCTGTGTGGAAGATTAATAATAGTCAGCAAAAATTGTCTCTTGATTTTCCATAAGGAGCTTCATTTTAAACTACACTGCTCAAAAAAATAAAGGGAACACTAAAATAACACATACTAGATCTGAATGAATGAAATATTCTTATGAAATACTTTTTTCTTTACATAGTTGAATGTGCTGACAACAAAATCACACAAATTATCAATGGAAGTCAAATTTATCAACCCATAGAGGTCTGGATTTGGAGTCGCACTCAAAATTCAAGTGGAAAACCACACTGCAGGCTGATCCAACTTTGATGTAATGTCCTTAAAACAAGTCAAAATGAGGCTCAGTAGTGTGTGTGGCCTCCACGTGCATGTATGACCTCCCTACAATGCCTGGGCATGCTCCTGATGAGGTGGCGGATGGTCTCCTGAGGGATCTCCTCCCAGACCTGGACTAAAGCATCCGCCAACTCCTGGACAGTCTGTGGTGGATGGAGCGAGACATGATGTCCCAGATGTGCTCAATTGGATTCAGGTCTGGGGAACGGGCGGGCCAGTCCATAGCATCAATGCCTTCCTCTTGCAGGAACTGCTGACACACTCCAGCCACATGAGGTCTAGCATTGTCTTGCATTAGGAGGAACCCAGGGCCAACCGCACCAGCATATGGTCTCACAAGGGGTCTGTGGATCTCATCTCGGTACCTAATGGCAGTCAGGCTATCTCTGGCGAGCACATGGAGGGCTGTGCGGCCCCCCAAAGAAATGCAACCCCACACCATGAGTGACCCACCACCAAACTGGTCATGCTGGAGGATGTTGCAGGCAGCAGAACGTTCTCCACGGCGTCTCCAGACTCACGTTTGTCACGTGCTCAGTGTGAACCTGCTTTCATCTGTGAAGAGCACAGGGCGCCAGTGGTGAATTTGCCAATCTTGGTGTTCTCTGGCAAATGAAAAACGTCCTGCAAGGTGTTGGGCTGTAAGCACAACCCCCACCTGTGGACGTCGGGCCCTCATACCACCCTCATGGAGTCTGTTTCTGACCGTTTAAGCAGACACATGCACATTTGTGGCCTGCTGGAGGTCATTTTGCAGGGCTCTGGCAGTGCTCCTCCTGCTCCTCCTTGCACAACGGCGGCCTCCTCCACGTCTCCTGATGTATTGGCCTGTCTCCTGGTAGCGCCTCCATGCTCTGGACACTACGGTGACAGACACAGCAAACCTTCTTGCCACAGCTCGCATTGATGTGCCATCCTGGATGAGCTGCACTACCTGAGCCACTTGTGTAGGTTGTAGACTCCGTCTCATGCTACCACTAGAGTGAAAGCACCGCCAGCATTCAAATGTGACCAAAACATCAGCCAGGATGTGGTCACCACCTGCAGAACCACTCCTTTATTGGGGGTGTCTTGCTAATTGCCTATAATTTCCACCTGTTGTCTATTCCATTTGGACACCAGCATGTGAAATTTATTGTCAATCAGTGTTGCTTCCTAAGTGGACAGTTTGATTTCACAGAAGTGTGATTTGACTTGGAGTTACATTGTGTTGTTTAAGTGTTCCCTTTATTTTTTTGAGCAGTGTATTTTCTTGCCTTTTTGCAGTCAGCATGTCAATTGCATGCTCCCTCAATCTGTGGCATTGTGTTGTGTGACAAAACGGCACATTTTAGAGTGGCCTTTAATTGCCCCCCCCCCCAGCACAAGGTGCACCTGTGCAATGATCATCACGTTGGGAAAAAGTCCCTTCTGGGTACTGTATTTTAGTTACCTCTGAACAGCGGGAGGCAGCTCTGAATTTGGTTGGGGTAGCCTGTTTTGATTCTCCTGCCATTGTCGGGCTAAAGGACTTTGGCAACATTCACACTTGACACGGCAGTGCTAATTGAAGCTCTTGTCCAAGCGGCTTGGTAGTCTAACTTAGTATTCAGTCCTTATAAAGTCAAATATATGATTGTAATGTATTTTTCTTCTTGGCTTTTGAATATAAAATATAGTTTCAGACTCAACATTGCTCACTCATTTCCAGGTTGGATGGTGTTTTCAGTTTGTTTGTTTGCCAGAGCATTTGATGTATAGCTTGGGCCTTCCATTTAATTCCATCCAAAATCAGGTTGTAGGGTTTGAGTGAAGGTTGTTGTGGAGGGTAGCATCCTGTATATGTCTCTGCCACAAAATCCAAGTTTATCTAACTATATATATTTTTTAAGAACATACTGAAAAATGCAGGAGCTCATGATCTCTCTTTCTCTCAATTATCTCTCCATGTTCTCTATTCTGCATAGTTGGTTAATAAAAGGGCTTGTAAGTAAGCATTTCACTGTAAGGTCTACACTTGTAGTATTCGGCTCATGTGACAAATACCATTTTGATTTTATTATTTCTCCCGGTCTCTCTGTGTGTGGGTGTCTCTCTCTCATATGCCTGTGTGAGGGCCAAGTGGTCCCTTAGTGAAAAGCAAGTCTCTGACGACACATACAGAGAGAGACACACACACTCACGTGAGCTTGAAAACACTAATCCAAACACACACACACATGCGTGCATGCTTGCTTGTCTGTGCTTCGATGAGTTTTCAAGCTCGCATGTGTGTCTGTATGTGTGTGGTATGTGTCGCCAGGGACTCTTCACTTTCACTCAGGGACCACTTGGCCCTCACACAGGCATGACTGTGGCCTTGTGTGTCCAGGATCCAATATAAGAACTTGAGAATTCCAGCGAGGAAGTTTTTCCTGTAAATGTCCTCCTCCAGGTGAGAGTCATCAATCCCGCTCTGGCCTCATCCCACCCGGAACCACGGATCACGGCCAGTCAAAATACTGGAGTGTTTGGTTTCCACCATTGTGCCCGGTTTTACGCCAGTGGCAAAAGAGTGAAGGAGAGAGAGACTGTGTGTGTGTGTGTGTGTGTGCATGGCTGGATGCCAGTGGAAACCTGAGAGAGACATGAATAGAAAACCTTGTATCCACTGTTAATTCTCTGGGAAGCATAAGAAAATAGAAGGACAGCCTCTGCCCTCAACTGAACAAAACTCCAACCTTTCATCTCGAATAAAGATAATTGCGTCAAAATGTCCATCCCTGAAACGTATGAGTCTCTCACACATCTTCTCTTAGCACGTTGGGCTACTTACTGTACTCTACTTTCAATGAGAGCTCCCATCTGTATATTTCCCTGCTCCGCTTCTTTCGTTTCTTCTCAGCTACACAGAAACACAGTTCATTAATCATCACCTGTGACTCTGTCAGTCTCACATTTCATTATGCTTTTTGATCCCAGCGGTTTGACAGCTCCCTCTCACTGGCGTTTGATATGCCAGAGGAGTAAGACCGTAGGCTGGGGTGTATGGGGGGGCGCAATTGGCTGTGAGCGGATCCAGAGCGATTCCTTTCTTTTTGGGGGAGGATCCCCTGACAGTGGTTGTGTGTGTGTGTGTATCCAAGGTTTTGGACCCCCTCCAGGAGCGTGGGATATTTTTAATTTTGCATCCATTCTACATCAGACCGCAAGAATGTCACCCCCCCCCCCCAAGATGTTGTCCTCCTTCTCTCCTTTCTCCCACTCATCCCTCTCTCCTTTCTCCCACTCCATCCCTCTCTCCTTTCTCCCACTCCATCCTTCTCTCCTTTCTCCCACTCCATCCCTCTCTCCTTTCTCCCACTCCATCCCTCTCTCCTTTCTCCCACTCCATCCCTCTCTCCTTTCTCCCACTCCATCCCTCTCTCCTTTCTCCCACTCCATCCCTCTCTCCTTTCTCCCACTCCATCCCTCTCTCCTTTCTCCCACTCCATCCCTCTCTCCTTTCTCCCACTCCATCCCTCTCTCCTTTCTCCCACTCCATCCCTCTCTCCTTTCTCCCACTCATCCCTCTCTCCTTTCTCCCACTCCATCCCTCTCTCCTTTCTCCCACTCCATCCCTCTCTCCTTTCTCCCACTCCATCCCTCTCTCCTTTCTCCCACTCATCCCTCTCTCCTTTCTCCCACTCCATCCCTCTCTCCTTTCTCCCACTCCATCCCTCTCTCCTTTCTCCCACTCATCCCTCTTTCCTTTCTCCCACTCATCCCTCTCTCCTGCTTCCCATTAAGTTTTATTTGAAATGCAGATTTATATTGACTCATCAGAAACACATGTTGGGCCAAGACACACAGGCATGCATGATTGTATGTATGCACGCGCGCACATGCTGAAAGCCGATCCACGAGGTTCACTGTAAAGTCGGCCCAAGGTGCATTAGACCGGGAGCGCTCCGGAAATACCTGGAAGTTACCCAGGATGCATGTTGTTTTATCTTGCCTCTCTGAGGTCGCCAGAGTTCAACCTACCTTCAGAGGCATACCTCTTTTGATTGGTCTGGATCAGAACCAGGGAATTTTCTACCCTCAGGCAGTGCGCTGGGCTCAGGCAGATCCAAGGTTCTATTCGTTAGTGCACACTGTAGCAAAACATTTTCCAACGGAAAACCAAGAACAAGTGGTTCCTATTAGACAAGTTCAGGTTGTCTCTCCCAGCTTCAGTCCGTTTTTCCCCCCGTTGGTGCCTATAGAACCAGGTTGGCTCCATTTAGCTTCGACCCCTGCTGATCAAGCACAGGCCTGCTCAAGCATCCCAACCCAGCTTTTGTTTACCAGCTTTGTTAATTGAATGTTTCATGGCTGTACTGTCGTGTTTGTGTGGTCAATTTGGACCTGCAACAAAGGGTAATTTACTACAGGGTAAACAAACATCCTGGTCCGGTGCCCCGGTAACGTGAAGGCCCCACTGTCGCTGCTTTTGGGGATGTTTTTTTTTTTTTTTGTGCAACAGGAAGTTTCACCCTCTAATGATGCCCTTGGGAAATGAGAGTTCTAGGAACCAAACGGTGTTGCTCATACAACTCAACACCTTGATGTCTCATTTAGCTGTCTGACATACAGAGCCTTCAGAAAGTATTCACACCCCTTTACCTTTCCACATGTTGTGTTACAGCCTGCATTTAAATTGGATTAAATAGTGATTTAAAAAAATACATATTTGTTACTGGCCTACACAAGATTTTGAATATCATCACTGTATATATCATCACCTTTTTTCTACTGTATTAATGACTGTATGTTTGATTATTCCATGTGCAACTCTGTGTTGTATGTGTCGAACTGCTGTGCTTTATCTTGGCGAGGTCGCAGTTGTAAATGAGAACTAGTTCTCAACTAGCCTACCTGGTTAAATAAAGGTGAGGGGAAAAAACTGGCCTACACACAATATCCCATAAGGTCAGTGGAATTGTTTTGTAAAAAAAAAAAAATGGAAAATGTCTTCAGTCAA
Source organism: Oncorhynchus mykiss (assembly GCF_057628025.1). Classification (NCBI taxonomy): domain Eukaryota; kingdom Metazoa; phylum Chordata; class Actinopteri; order Salmoniformes; family Salmonidae; genus Oncorhynchus; species Oncorhynchus mykiss. The sequence goes on from NC_143029.1 coordinate 11,063,322, forward strand.
TAAGTATTCAACCCCTTTGTTATGATAAGCCTAAATACGTTTTATTTGCTTAATGATTCATAAAATAAGTTGCATGGACTCACCGATGGGTATTAATGATATTAAAATAAGAAGACATTGAATATCCCTTTGAGCATGGTGAAGATATCAATTAGGCGTTGGATGCTGTATAAATACACGCAGTCAATACAAAGATACAGGCGTCCTTCCTAACTCAGATTCTAGAAAGGAAGGAAACCACTAAGGGATTTCACCATGAGGCCAATGGTGATTTAAAATGGTTACAGAGTTTAATGGCTGTATTCTGAGGATGGATCAACAACATTGTAGTTACTCCACAATACTAACCTAAATGACAGAGTGAGAAGAAGGAAGCCTGTACAGAATGAAAATATTCCAAAACATGCATCATGTTTGCAAAAAGGAACTTAAGTAAAACTGCAAAAAAAAAAAAAAACTTTTTGGCCTGAATACAAAGCTTTATGTTTGGGGCAAATCCAACACATCACTGAGTACCACTCTTCATATTACCAAGCATTGTGGTGGCTGCATCATGTTATGGGTATGCTTGTCATCGGCAGGAAGTTTTTTAGGATAAAAAGAAATAGAATACAGCAGACAAAATCCTAAAGGAAAACCTGGTTTAGTCTGCTTTCCAACAGACACCGCTTTCCAATTCACCTTTCAGCAGGACAAATTCACCTTTCAGCAGGACAACAACCTGAAACACAAGGTCAAAAATAAACTGGAGTTCCTTACCAAGACGACATTGAATGTTCCTGAGTGGCGTAGTTAGTTTTGACTTAAATCTTCTTGAGAATCTATGGCAAAACTTAAATGACTGTCTAGCAACGATCAACAATCAACTTTCAATATCTTTGCAAACAGTTATTGGGATATTGTGCGTAAATGGGTGAGAGAAATTATATTGAATCGATTTTGAATTCAAGTTGTAACAACAAAATGTGGAATTAGGCCCTGTACCAGAGAAAAAGACTTACGTTTGGATTAGTTGCGTAGAAGTTTTTTTTAAAGTGTCTTCACCTGACACTGTGTTGACAGCACCAAGGACTGGGTGAGTGGGAGAACATTTGAGGGATCAAAAGGGTTGAGCGTGGGGCTCACATTTGTCATAGAACCGTCACCAAGGTTATGGGGAGGTTATGGGGAGGGTTCACTGCCTAGATCCTCCATCTGTGCGTGGGTGCATGGGGGTTTGCATGCATGTGTGGCACAGCGGTTAGAGCATTGGGCCAGTAACCAAAAGGTTGCTGGTTTGAATACCCGAGCCGACAAGGTGAAATATCAGTCGATGTGCCCTTGAGCAAAGCATGTAACCCTAATTTACTCCAGTGGCGCTGTACTACTATGGCTGACCCTGTAAAACAACACATTTCACTGTACCTGTCTAAAACAACACATTTCACTGTACCTGTCTAAAACAACACATTTCACTGCACATATCTGTAAAACAACACATTTCACTGTACCTGTCTAAAACAACACATTTCACTGTACCTGTCTAAAACAACACATTTCACTGTACCTGTCTAAAACAACACATTTCACTGCACATATCTGTAAAACAACACATTTCACTGTACCTGTCTAAAACAACACATTTCACTGTACCTGTCTAAAACAACACATTTCACTGTACCTGTCTAAAACAACACATTTCACTGTACCTGTCTAAAACAACACATTTCACTGCCCCTATCTGTAAAACAACACATTTCACTGTACCTGTCTAAAACAACACATTTCACTGCACCTGTCTAAAACAACACATTTCACTGTACCTGTCTAAAACAACACATTTCACTGCACCTATCTGTAAAACAACACATTTCACTGTACCTGTCTAAAACAACACATTTCACTGCACCTGTCTAAAACAACACATTTCACTGTACCTGTCTAAAACAACACATTTCACTGCACCTGTCTAAAACAACACATTTCACTGCACCTGTCTAAAACAACACATTTCACTGTACCTGTCTAAAACAACACATTTCACTGCACATATCTGTAAAACAACACATTTCACTGTACCTGTCTAAAACAACACATTTCACTGTACCTGTCTAAAACAACACATTTCACTGTACCTGTCTAAAACAACACATTTCACTGCACATATCTGTAAAACAACACATTTCACTGTACCTGTCTAAAACAACACATTTCACTGTACCTGTCTAAAACAACACATTTCACTGTACCTGTCTAAAACAACACATTTCACTGTACCTGTCTAAAACAACACATTTCACTGCCCCTATCTGTAAAACAACACATTTCACTGTACCTGTCTAAAACAACACATTTCACTGCACCTGTCTAAAACAACACATTTCACTGTACCTGTCTAAAACAACACATTTCACTGCACCTATCTGTAAAACAACACATTTCACTGTACCTGTCTAAAACAACACATTTCACTGCACCTGTCTAAAACAACACATTTCACTGTACCTGTCTAAAACAACACATTTCACTGCACCTGTCTAAAACAACACATTTCACTGCACCTGTCTAAAACAACACATTTCACTGTACCTATCTGTAAAACAACACATTTCACTGTACCTATCTGTAAAACAACACATTTCACTGCACCTATCTGTAAAACAACAAATTTCACTGTACCTGTCTAAAACAACACATTTCACTGCACCTATCTGTAAAACAACACATTTCACTGCACCTATCTGTAAAACAACACATTTCACTGCACCTATCTGTAAAACAACAAATTTCACTGTACCTGTCTAAAACAACACATTTCACTGCACCTGTCTAAAACAACACATTTCACTGCACCTGTCTAAAACAACACATTTCACTGCACCTATCTGTAAAACAACACATTTCACTGCACCTATCTGTAAAACAACACATTTCACTGCCCATATCTGTAAAACAACAAATTTCACTGCACATATCCAGTGGATGTGACGACAAAACATGTTATTTTTTCTTGTCTTGTTATAAGGGTCTACCTGAGGAGAGTCTGTTTCTGTTGTCACGGTAAATTCCTGAAGAGTTCCCACGGTGTCTTAACTGGCTCTGTGGCCCCCTTTCATAGCCCCTGGGTCTCCCCCTGCCCTGCCTGTCTGAAATGAAAAGCCTTTCTGTCCTTGTCTTCTGTGAGGGTACACAGTGTAGGTGATGTACCTTAGAGAAGCACTCTCATATAAACTAACAACGGACATTTCTGGGAGGCATGTTTTGTTTTTGCAGTAGTGTGGATGTAGATCATGTAAGACATTTAAACGTCTTTAATAATGCCACTTTAATAATGTTTACATATTTTGCATTACTCATATTATATACTGTATTCTATACCATCTATATTATACTTAATAAAATATATCTGTTTAGTGTGTTTTGAACCTGACGGAGCTGTTTCGGTTGTGCTTTTTTGTTTCTTTGTTAGATAGTGTTCAGTGTAAATAAATAATATGAACAAGTACCACGCTGCGCTTTGGTCTCACCTTCTTCCACCCACGACCGTGACAGTAACACTGTCGAGGGGTCTAAGACTCCAGCAGTATTCTTCTCAATATGAAGATGTTTTAAACCTTGTTTTTTTCCCCCCAAATGTGTTTATAGCAGTATTCTCTCTTTTTTTATTTTTTATTGATGTTTTTAATGTATTTATTTAACAGTTCACCTGCCCAGGGTGGTATGCCTATACATCCCCAATATGTTCTCTTTGTAAGGATTTCTCACAACGTGTCATAAATTGGAAGTTTATTTAAAAAATATCTACCGTTTTCTTTGGCATTCGGTTGTGAATGACCTTAAATTACCTCCAGCAAAATTAGGATTCGTACTTTGGTTAATCTGGGCCGCATTTTCACACATCACAATGTATGACCATTGTATGTCGCACTGTAGGACCATAATTCCTGTCGCACCATAGTACCATTATTCATGTCGCAACTGATGGACCAATATTTCCATGATGGCCAGTCGATGAGGGAATTCATTATCCTAGATCAAATAAAATAGGAGATGATCTGTACTAGATAAGAGATGATCTGTACTAGATTTTCTATTGTTTCTGGGCATGGGAACAAAGAGAATGGGGTGGTAATTGGAGGGAGGGAGTCAGGGGTGCTAAGTAATGTGTTTTTATGCTGGAGACTGGGTAATTTTTCCGCCTACACACTCAATGAAGAAGACGGGACTTCAGGGTGTTGAAAGGGGGAGGAGCACTCTGACAAATGAATCTCCCATCTCTGTATTTTTTTCTCGTTGTCTTACAGAGGGCAATGCTCTCTCTCTCCCTCTCTCTCATGTGTACTTTCCCTATCCCTCCTTCTCTTTGTCTTACAGAGGGTAATGCTCTCTCTATCTCCCTCTCTCTCATGAGTACTTTCCCCATGACTCCCTCCCTCCTTCCCACCATCCATTCCTCCCCTCCACCCTTCCCCTCTTTCTGACATGTGCTCTACCTCCCTCCCTTCTCCTCTCTCTCTCTTTCTTTCTCTCTGCCTCCTTCTCTTTGTCCCTTTCTCAGTCCATGCTGTAATGTATAGATGATGTCATTGTAGAGGTTGCACTCATTGCTTAACGTTGTTTGCTTGGAGGTTGACATGGTGTATATCTCAAATGGCACCCTATTCCCTATATAGTGCACTACTATTGAGTATGGCCCATAGGCCATTTGGGAGGCAACCATTGTTAGAAATGTAGACAGCAGTTTTTATTAAGAGTAGACACTATAGGAGATGTTCAGGTGTTGATGATGATGTCATCTTTGTCTCCTTCTGTCTCACTGATTACTTTCTTTGTCTCGTTATTTCTCTCTCTCTCAATTCAATTTCCATTTAAGGGATTTATTGGCATGGGAAACAGATGTTTGCCAAAGCAAGTGAACTAGACAATAAGCAAAAGTGAAAATAAACAATTAAAATGTACTGTTAACATTACACTCACAATAGTTCCAAAATAATAAAGACATTACAAATGTCATATGATATGCAAATAGTTAAAGTACAAAAGGGAAAATAAATCAACATAAATATGGGCTGTGTTTACCTTGGTGTTTGTTCTTCACTGGTTGCCCTTTTCTTGTCCCAAATCATGCTGCTGTGATGGCACACTGTGGAATTTCACCCAGTAGATATGGGAGGTTATCAAAATCGGGTTTGTTTTTGAATTCTTTGTGGATCTGTGTAATCTGAGGGAAATATGTGTCCCTAATATGGTCATCCATTTAGCAGGAGGTTAGGAAGTGCAGCTCAGTTTCCACCTCATTTTGTGGACTGTGTACACAAAATCTAAGGAAGTCTCAAGGTTTTGCTCGCCTGAGGTAGAGTATCTCAACATCAGCTGTAGACCACACTATTTACCAAGAGAGTTTCCATCTACATTTTTCATAGCTGTCTATATACCACCACACACCGATGTTGGCACTAAGACCAACTCAATGAGCTGTATACCACCATAAGCAAACAGGAAAACGCTCATCCAGAGGTGGCACTCCTTGTGGCTGAGGACTTTAATGCAGGGAAACTCATCTGTTTTACCTCATTTCTACCAGCATGTTAAATGTGAAACCAGAGGGAAAAAACTCTACACCACCTTTACTCCACACACAGAGTCACGTATAAAGCTCTCCCTCACCCTCCATTTGGCAAATCTGACCATAATTCTCTCTACAAGCAAAAACTTAAACAGGAAGCACCAGTGACTCGATCAGATGAAGCAGATCCTAAACTACAGGACTGTTTTGCTAGCACAGACTGGAATATGTTCCGGGATTCTTCCGATGGCTTCATCAATAAGTGCATCGATGATGTTGTCCCCACAGTGACCGTACGTACATACCCCAACCAGAAGCCATGGATTACAGGCAACATCCACACTGAGCTAAAGAATTGAGCTGCCACTTTCAAGGAGCGGGACTTTAACCCGGAAGCTTTTTAGAAATCCCGTTATGACCTCCGACAAACAACAAAGCGTCAATACAGGACTAAGATTGAATACTAAGATTTAGTACTACACCGGCTCCAACGCTCGTCGGATGTGGCAGGGCTTGCAAACTATTACAGACTACAAAGGGAAGCACAGCCGTGGCACAAGCCTACCAGACGAGCTAAATTACTTCTTTGCTCGCTTCCATGCAAGTAACACTGAAGCATACATGGGAGCATCAGCTGTTCCGGATGACTGTGTGATCACGCTCTCCATAGCATATGTAAGACCTTTAAACTGGTCAACATTCACAAGGCTGCAGGGCCAGACGGATTACCAGGACGTGTACGCAGAGCATGCGTTGACCAACTGACAAGTGTTTTCACTGACATTTTCAACCTGTCTGAGTCTGTAATACCAACATGTTTCAAGCAGACCACCACAGTCCCTGTGCCCAAGAACACTAAGGTAACGTACCAAAATGACTACCGACCCATAGCGCTCACATCTGTAGCCATGAAGTGCTTTGAAAGGCTGGTCATGGCTCACATCAACACCATGATCCCAGAAACCATAGACCCACTCCAATTTTGCATACTGCCCCAACAGATCCACAGATGGTGCAATCTCTATTGCACTCAACACTGCCCTTTCCCACCTGGGCAAAAGGAACACCTATGTGAGAATGCTATTCCTTGACTACAGCTCAGCAACTGGATCCTGGACTTCCTGACGGGCCGCCCCTCAGGTGGTAAAGGTAGGTAACAACACATCCACTATGCTGATCCTCAACAAATCAATTCAAATCAAATCAATTTTTATTGGTCACTTACACATGGTTAGCACATGTTAATGCGATTGTAGAGAAATGCTTGTGCTTCTAGTTCCGACCATGCAGTAATATCTAACAAGTAATCTAACAATTTCACAACAACTACCTTTTACACACAAGTGTAAAGGAATGAATAAATTGGATGACGCTGGGCCTATTGTGCGTCACCTCATGGGTCTCCCCGTCGCGGCCGGCACTGTTCTCAATCCAGCATCTGTAGAAACGCAGTTTGCACTTCGATGCAGTGTCTTAGACCACTGCGCCACTCAGAAAGCTCCATCAACAATTCAATTGTCTTGCACAAAGTATCTACTGAAATACTACACAGGACTCTTGAAGAATTTCATTTAAATGTTAATTGTATTGTTTGATCACAGAAACAATTAGGAAAATATGGAAAAATAAATAAATAATGAAATGTTAATTATATTAAGCAGCCAGTGTAATCTTCTGCCAGAAAGTAGCCGCAATAGGCTAAGTAATATATTTGGGCCAGATAACTCACACCAGAATCGGGCAGAGCTCAATCTCCGTATCCTAGCCATAAATAATACTGCCGAAGGCGGCCCAGACAGTCAATGGTACAGTTGTATAACTTTTTGTGGGCCCATACCAAGTCTTTTCAACCTCCTGAGTGGGAATGGGGGGTTGTCACACTTTTTTCACCACTGTTGTGGTGTGTGTGTGGACCTTTATAAGTCCTTAGTGATGTGGACACTGAGGAACTTGAAGCTCTCAACCCGCTCCACTGCAGCCCTGTCTATGTAGATGGGGGCGTGCAGTTTCCTGTAGTCCACGATCAGCTCCTTGGTCTTACTGACGTTGAGGGACAGGCTGTTGCAGTTCTGGCTGTCTCATCATTGCCGGTGATCAGGCCTACCAACTTCGTGTCATCAGCAAACTTGATGACGGTGTTGGAGTCGTGCGGGGCCATGCAGTCATGGGTGAACAAAGATTGCAGGAGAGGACTAAGCACACACCCCTGAGGGGCCCCTGTGTTGAGGGTTAGCATGGTGGAGGCAATGTTGCCTACCCTCACCACCTAGGGCCAGACTGTCAGGAAGTCCAGTATCCAGTTGCAGAGGGAGGTGTTCAGTCCAAGGGTCCTAAACTTGGTGATGAGCTTGGAGGGAACTATGGTGTTGAATGCTAAGCTGTAGTCAATTAACAATATTCTCACATAGGTATTCGCCTTATCTAGGTGGGTGAGGGAAGTGTGGAGAGCAATTGAGATTGTGTCGTCTATGGATCTATTGGGGTGGTATGTAAATTGGGGTGGGTCTAGGGTGGCTGGGATGGTGGAGTTAATGTGTGCCATAACCATCCTCTCAAATCACTTCATGATTACAGAAGTGAGTCCTACAGGGCGGTAGTCATTGTGGCCTCAAGCCTTAGAGTTCTTGGGAACAGGAAGGATGGTGGTCATCTTAAAACAGGGGGATTACAGACTGGGACAGGGAGAGGTTGAAAATGACTGTGAATATGCCCGCCAGCTGTTATGTGCTCTGAGAACACACCCTGGAATACCGTCCGGACCCCGCGGACTTAGTGTTGACCTGAGTGTTGACCTGAGTGTTGACCTGATTTAAAAACCTCACTCGCGTCGGCCTTGGAGAGCTAGATCACCCAGTCCCCTGGGTCAGCGGGGGCCCTCGTGTATGTCTCAGAGTTGTTTTGCCGAAGCGTGTATACAATGCATTGAGTTCGTTCTGGTAGAGGGGCATCATTGGGCAGATGACGGCTGGGTCTTCCTTTGTAATCCGTAATGGACTGTAGCCCCTGCCACATACGTCAGGCTGTGTAATAAGGTTCCACCTTATTCCTATATTTGCTTGTTTGATGTCTCTGTGGAGGTCGTAGCGGGACTTCTTGTACTTGTTTGTGTCCTCAGCCGAACCCTCGGGGTTGTCTGTGATAGCCCTGTGTGCAGTAACTATCTCATGGATCGGTTTAGTGTACTGTAGCTAGAGGGAGGTGAGGGGAGAAAGGGAGTGTTTCCATGTCTGCTGACCCTTTGTTAGTTTGTCATTGTGGTACTGTGAATACCTCATTGATGTTGAAGGGGAATAGAGGACATTCTGGTTATTGTAGATATTCCCTTAAAATGAAGAGGGACTGTAGTGTTTATACTCTGGAGACAAGTGGGGAGGAGAGAGATGCCAAGGTCATGGGATCCAAACAAGAAAGAGAATTTTACAATAGCCAAAACAGGCCGTTCAACCCTCACCAGAGCAATGAGAGATGATAGTTGGTGAAAATAACCCATCTAGCCCTCCTCCACCCCCTACCACCTTCCTAGCCCCTGGCCCTCACAACTGCCCATGCCCCCAGTGTCCAGACCCAGTCTGTGAACCTCTGTTGGACCCCCTCCGGGACCTCAGTGTTACCCCCCCTACAGGGTCTCTCTTTACCCCAAACAGAGAGCTGTCACCTCGGGCATGGCTTAGCCTGTCAGACCCCTGTTGGACCCACAGCTGGAACTTTGAACCAGGAACCAAAGGGCACCATAGGGACACTCACTCCGCAGGTCTTTTTAGATGTGTGTCAACATGTAAACGTGGCTTGAAATGAACCCGATGTGACACAGGAAAATTGCCACCAACGAAGGTTAGTGAGAGGCCGGTTAGTGAGAGGCCGGTTAGTGGAGGCCGGTTAGTGAAGGCCGGTTAGTGAGAGGCCGGTTAGTGAGAGGCCGGTTAGTGGAGGCCGGTTAGTGAGAGGCCGGTTAGTGAGAGGCCGGTTAGTGGAGGCCGGTTAGTGGAGGCCGGTTAGTGGAGACCGGTTAGTGGAGGCCGGTTAGTGAGAGGCCGGTTAGTGGAGGCCGGTTGGTGGGAGGCCGGTTAGTGAGAGGCCAGTTAGTGGAGGCCGGTTAGTGAGAGGCCGGTTAGTGAGAGGCCGGTAAGTGAGAGGCCGGTTAGTGGAGGCCGGTTAGTGAGAGGCCAGTTAGTGGAGGCCGGTTAGTGGAGGCCGGTTAGTGAGAGGCCGGTTAGTGGAGGCCGGTTAGTGAGAGGCCGGTTAGTGGAGGCCGGTTAGTGGAGGCCGGTTAGTGAGAGGCAGGTTAGTGGAGGCCGGTTAGTGAGAGGCCGGTTAGTGAGAGGCCGGTTAGTGAGAGGCCTCAGGGAAGCCATCAAACAACGGGACAGGACAATGACACAAAGCTACTGTCTGAGCACATTAGCTAGTAGCATCTCGCCCCCCCCCTCTCTCTTTCTTTCTTTCTTTCTTTCTTTCTTTCTTTCTTTCTTTCTTTCTCTCTCTCTCTCCGCCTCTCTTTCCTTGTTAGTCATGTAAACTACGGCAAAGCTTTGGAATATCTGATAAACTACAGTGGGGTACGTGACTTGGATCAGTTTCAACAGAATATTGATCGTACATGAGCAGTTGAAACTCCCCAGTATGGGATTAGGGTAAAGCACTGCAGAGACGTTGTCTGCTCCACGTTTGTCGCCGCACCGACACGTTTGTTTGCTATTGATCATGTACAGGAATAATCGATTACACAACGCACGCCACAACGGTCACATAATTCAAACGTTTGCTGAACATTAGCTGCACACCCAATCCGACCCTGTCTGCTTCAAAGCTACCTATTGATCATCGATAAACCTTTCAATACATGTGGGTTTTAATTGAACGTTAGCCCAGCGTTAGCTGAGCGTTAGTGGAGCATTAACCAGACGTTACGGAGCCGTTATGTCTGATGCCTATCGATCGTGTGCACCGGCGATGACCTACTTGGCCGTGGTTACAGCGGGGAGTGCTGGGTGGTCTCCGTGACGACGGGACTTGGTTATGTAACCGGGACGATGGATGTTGGAGTTTGATTGGAGGCCGGTAGGGCCATGTGATCCCCACAGAGGGAATTACACACGCTTCACTTCCCCCTGATCCCTCCACATCAACAGAGAGGCAAATTACAGGCTGACAATCTGCAGCTGCCCTCAATGCCAGCCTCCAGTCTCTACTAGTATAGGACAATGGCATTGTTCTGGGGGGCGCACACACACGTGCACACGCATGAATGGCAAACACACACATGCGGAAAAACACTTGATGCAGGTACGTGCATACACACCCTAGCACGGAAGCATGGCAAACGCACACACACACACACACACACACACACACACACACACACACACACACACACACACACACACACACACACACACACACATACACACACAAACCCCACTGGGCTAAGGGGAGCCTGTCACCCTCAATTCCATGAAGCCTGAACCGTCCCAACAGCGACAGCCTTCAAAGACGGAAAATAACGTTTGTCTTATTTTCTCCCGGTGCTTGAAGACATTGTTCGTTAATTGATGGTTCTCTTTCCGTTCTCTTTCCCATGGCAATGATGGCTGACTGCTGATTGGTCAGACAGGGCTCTTATTCCGGGCAGTACAGGCCAGGGGACACACACAGCGTGGCCCAAAACATACGGACAGACACAGAACCCGGGGACCTCCAACATATCGTACAGATCACTGGGTGGGTTTCAAATGGCACCCTACTCCCTACAGTTGAAGTCGGAAGTTTACATACACCTTAGCCAAATACATTTAAACTCAGTTTTTCACAATTCCTGACATTTAATCATGGTAACAATCTGTCTTAGGTCAGTTAGGATCACCACTTTATTTTAAGAATGTGATATGTCAGAATAATAGTAGAGAGAATGATTTATTTCAGCTTTAATTTCTTTCATCACATTCCCAGTGGGTCAGAAGTTTACATACACTCAACTAGCATTTGGTTGCATTGTCTTTAAATTGTTTAACTTGGGTCAAACGTTTCGGGTAGCCACCCACAAGCTTCCCACAATAAGTTGGGTGAATTTTGGCCCATTCCTCCTGACAGAGCTGGTGTAACTGAGTCAGGTTTGTATGCCTCCTTGCTCGCACACGCTTTTTCAGTTCTGCCCACAAATTTTCTATGAGGTTGAGGTCAGGGCTTTGTGATGGCCACTCCAATACCTTGACTTTGTTGTCCTTAGCCATTTTGCATCACCTTTAGAAGTATGCTTGTGGTCATTGTCCATTTGGAAGACCCGTTTGCGACCAAGCTTTAACTGCTTTTTAGTTGATGTCTTGTTTCAATATATCCACATTATTTTCTTTCGTCATGATGCCATCTATTTTGTGAAGTGCACCAGTCCCTCCTGCAGCAAAGCACCCCCACAACATGATGCTGCCACCCCCGTGCTTCACGGTTGGGATGGTGTTCTTCGGCTTGCAAGCCTCCCCCTTTTTACTCCAAACATAACAATGGTCATTATAGCCAAACAGTTCTATTTGTTTCATCAGACCAGAGGACATTTCTCCAAAAAGTATGGTCTTTGTCCCCATGTGCAGTTGCAAACCGTAGTCTGGCTTTTTGATGGCGCTTTTGGAGCAGTGGCTTCTTCCTTGCTGAGAGGCCTTTCAGGTTATGTCGATATAGGACTCGTTTTACTGTGGATATAGATACTTTTGTACCTGTTTCCTCCAGCATCTTCACAAGGTCCTTTGCTGTTGTTCTGGGATTGATTTCCACTTTTCGCACCAAAGTACGTTCATCTCTAGGAGACAGAATGCGTCTCCTTCCTGAGTGGTATGACGGCTGCGTGGTCCCATGGTGTTTATACTTGGAAATTGCTTCCAAAGATGAACCAGACTTGTGAAGGTCTACAATTTATTTTCTGATGTCTTGGCTGATTTCTTTTGATTTTCCCGTGATGTCAAGCAAAGAGGCACTGAGTTTGAAGGTACGCCTTGAAATACATCCACAGGTACACCTCCAATTGACTCAAATGATGTCAATTATCCTATCAGAAGCTTCTAAAGCCATGACATAATTTTCTGGAATTTTCCAAGGTTTTTAAAGGGCACAGTTAACTTAGTGTATGTAAACTTCTGACCCACTGGAATTGTGATACAGTGAATTTTAAGTGAAATAATCTGTCTGTAAACAATTATTCTAAAAATTACTTGTGTCGTGCACAACGTCGATGTCTTAACCGACTTGCCAAAACTATAGTTTGTTAACAAGAAATTTGTGGAGTGGTTGAAAAACGAGTTTTAATGATTCCAACCTAACTGTATGTAAACTTCCGACTTCAACTGTACATAGTACACTACAGTGGTGTAAAGTACTTAAGTAAAAAATACTTTAAAGTACTACTTAAGTTGTTTTTTAGTTATCTATACTTTACTTTACTATTTATATTTTTGACAACTTTTGTTTTACTCCACTACATTTTTGAAGAAAATAATGTATTTTTTACTCCTAACATTTTCCTTGACACCCAAAAGTACTCTTTACATTTTCAATGCTTAGCAGGACAAGATAATTGTCTAATTCATGCACTAACCAGAGAACATCCCTGGTCATCCCTACTGTCTCTGATCTGGCAGACTCACTAAACAGAGAACATCCCTGGTCATCCCTACTGTCTCTGATCTGGCAGACTCACTAACCAGAGAACATCCCTGGTCATCCCTACTGTCTCTGATCTGGCAGACTCACTAAACAGAAATACCTCATTTGTGTTGAAGTGTGCCACTGGCTATCTGTAAATGTGCTTAATATAAGGAATTTGAAATGATTTATACTTTTACTTGTACTTATGATATTAAGTACATTTTAGTGATTAAATATACTTTTGATACTTTTAGACTTTTCCTCAAGTAGTATTTTACTGGGTAACTTTCACTTTTATTCAAGTCATTTTCTTTTAAGGTATCTTTACTTTTACTCAAGTATGACAGTTGGGTACTTTTCCACTACTGGTGCACTACTTTTGACCATAGCCCTATGGGGGAAAATAGTGCACTATAGAAATAGGGTGTCATTGCATGCAGACTGGGCATTTATATACTGTATTACTGTAATCTGGGTGTTTATATTCTGTATTTCTGTAGTCTGGGTGCTTATATAGTGTATTACTGTAATCTGGGTGTTTATATACTGTTTCTGTAGTCTGGGTGTTTATATACTGTATTACTGTAATCTGGGTGTTTATATACAGTTTCTGTAGTCTGGGTGTTTGTACACTGTATTACTGTAATCTGGGTGTTTATATACTGTTTCTGTAGTCTGGGTGTTTATATAGTGTATTACTGTAGTCTGGGTGTTTATATAGTGTATTACTGTAATCTGGGTGTTTATATAGTGTATTACTGTAGTCTGGGTGTTTATATACTGTATTACTGTGGTCTGGGTGTTTATATACTGTATTACTGTAGTCTGGGTGTTTATATAGTGTATTACTGTAGTCTGGGTGTTTTTATACTGTATTACTGTGGTCTGGGTGTTTATATACTGTATTACTGTAGTCTGGGTGTTTATATAGTGTATTACTGTAATCTGGGTGTTTATATAGTGTATTACTGTAGTCTGGGTGTTTTTATACTGTATTACTGTAGTCTGGGTGTTTATACAGTGTATTACTGTAGTCTGGGTGTTTATATAGTGTATTACTGTAGTCTGGGTGTTTTTATACTGTATTACTGTGGTCTGGGTGTTTATATACTGTATTACTGTAGTCTGGGTGTTTATATAGTGTATTACTGTAATCTGGGTGTTTATATAGTGTATTACTGTAGTCTGGGTGTTTTTATACTGTATTACTGTAGTCTGGGTGTTTATACAGTGTATTACTGTAGTCTGGGTGTTTATATAGTGTATTACTGTAATCTGGGTGTTTATATAGTGTATTACTGTAATCTGGGTGTTTATATAGTGTATTACTGTAGTCTGGGTGTTTTTATACTGTATTACTGTAGTCTGGGTGTTTATATAGTGTATTACTGTAATCTGGGTATTTATATACTGTATTACTGTAGTCTTTGTGTTTATATACTGTATTATTCAGTTATTATAGTTGTTACACAATAGTTTTAGGCTAGCCTCTTATTCATCCATTAGTGTGTACTGTGTGTAATGTGCCTGTCTAGGTATTCTTCTCGGTGAAGGTGACCTTAGCAGACGCGTATGTGTGTGTGTGTGTGTGTGTGTGTGTGTGTGTGTGAGAGCGCTGGTGTGTGTGTGACAATGTGTGCTATATGTATAGCATTATAGCAGGTGCACATTTGTGGGAGAGGAAGGGAGGGAGAGAGAGACTAGTGATCTCTGAAGTAGTCAGCCAGTGTCTGCTAAGAGTCGTGGAACGTTAGACTAGTGATCTCTGAAGCAGTCAGCCAGTGTCTGCTAAGAGTCGTGGAACGTTAGACTAGTGATCTCTGAAGCAGTCAGCCAGTGTCTGCTAAGAGTCGTGGAACGTTAGACTAGTGATCTCTGAAGCAGTCAGCCAGTGTCTGCTAAGAGTCGTGGAACGTTAGACTAGTGATCTCTGAAGCAGTCTGCCAGTGTCTGCTAAGAGTCATGTGGCGTTAGACTAGTTATCTCTGAAGCAGTCAGCCAGTGTCTGCTAAGAGTTGTGTGACGTTAGACTAGTGATCTCTGAAGCAGTCAATGTGTCTGCTAAGTCGTGTGACGTTAGACTAGTGATCTCTGAAGCAGTCTGCCAGTGTCTGCTAAGAGTCGTGTGACGTTAGTCTAGTGATCTCTGAAGCAGTCTGCCAGTGTCTAAGTCGTGTGACGTTAGACTAGTGATCTCTGAAGCAGTCTGCCAGTGTCTGCTAAGAGTCGTGTGACGTTAGACTAGTGATCTCTGAAGCAGTCAGCCAGTGTCTGCTAAGAGTCGTGTGGCGTTAGACTAGTGATCTCTGAAGCAGTCAGTCAGTGTCTGCTAAGTCGTGGAACGTTAGACTAGTGATCTCTGAAGCAGTCAATGTGTCATAACCCCCCAGTAGTCATCTGTCAACTCTCATCTTCTCTGTTAGTTCACCGCTGTCCTGAGTCTCAAATGGATCCCAGAAAGTTCTGTTTCCTTTGAGGTGGATGTCCTTTGTGTGTCTTTTGTGTTCTCATTTATAGTGTTAGAGATTTAAAATTGGACTCCCAAATGGCACCCTATTCTCTGTTTAGTGCACTGAATGAAGGTTAAAGTAACACACTATAATAGGGAATAGGGATTCATTTGCGTGCGTCAGAGTTGTCTACAGACATGACATTTCTCCTTTGAATTCAGAGTGATGGCTAACACTACATATTTAAATTACATGGCAGTTGACTATTTGCATTTAAATGAAGATGTTCTCATGGCCATAATCTTTTATGGATTTGAACCTTTTGGAGCCATTTTAAAGAGTTGAATTAATTAAAAACAATTTATCTGCTAAAGGTTCCTCTAGGCCTGAGGATATTTAATTAGTCTTTGTGATTCTTGATGTTATTGACAAGAGGAAAACCTTGCTGGCCTCATTGAATAAGCACGACACCACATTCTTAAAGGAAATGTGTACCCATATTATTCCCATATTATACCCATATTATTCCCATATTATTCCCATATTATTCCCATATTATTCCTTTCGTTGATAAGGAACAGCCCTTAAACAAAGACAATGCATAGCTAATGTCAATTAAGACACTCCCCCGCACCTCTCTGAAATGCGGAAGACACATTTCAGTTGAATACATTAAGTTGTAGAACTGACTAGGTATCCCCCTTTCCCATTTCTATTGGTATGGCAATGGAGGCTGGTGAGAGGAGCTTTAGGAGGGGGGGCTCATTGTAATGGCTGGAATAGAATTCCTGGAACGGAGTCAAACATTTGATGTCCATACGTTTGTTGTGTTTGATACCTGTTCCATGTACTCCATTCCAGACATTATTAGAACCCATCCTCCTATAGCTCCTCTCACCAGCCTCCTCTAGGGGCTACAGACGAGTTCATTGGATTGGTCCCATCACCCACAGTACAGTATCCTCATAAAACCTGCACTCGTCCACATTGCCCTCCCTCCCTTCCTCCCCCGCTCTCTTCCCGCTTGCATAATCAGCTTGTGTGGCTTTGAGTGCTACTGTATAACGGTCGTCGCCGCGGCAGCAGCTAGAGCGATGATCTCACAGTAGCCAGGTACAACCCCCATCCAGCTCCAACCAATCAGAATAGGCGTTGCTGAAATGCTGCCAGGATTTCATCATCCTCTCTCTCTCTCCTCTTGTTGACCCTCTGCCGCCTGCCGCCCGCACTACCACCAGCCGCCTCAGGGTGGCAGCGCAGACCTGCGATTTCCTCCATTATTTACAACCTTGTCCTCATTGACTCCTCTCTGTATCCCAAATGGCACCCTATTCCTTCCATAGAACACAACTTTTTTTTACCCTACGGGCCTTGGTCAAACGTAGTGCACTATACAGGGAAAATTGTGCCATTTGGGACACAGACAGGAGCATGCAGACTTGTGCTCAACGCTCTCTCCTTCCCACCACTTGGCTTGGCACGCAACGGGCTGGCACCAGCTAATACCATCAGGCAGAGAGAGAGGGAGGGAGGAAGAGAGAGAGAGGTATGGTGAGAAAGGGAGGGAGGCAGAGAGGGGAGAGGAAAGAGCAAGGAGAAAAATAAGGGAAGGGACAAAGAATAAGAGAGTGAGGGAGACTGATGCAGAATGAGAAGAGGACGAGGTGGTGGATGAAGAGAGCCGAGAGGGAGAGAGACCAGATCAGAAACAAAAGAAACATAGAAAGAAAGAACCAAAGAGAAAGTAGTGTGGCAGCAGTATCAGTAATAGTCAATGAAAGAGATAGAAGAGGAACGAGAGAGAGGGAGGAGAGAGAGAGAGAGAGAGAGAGAGAGAGGGAGGAGAGAGAGAGAGAGGAGATAGAGGAGGAGAGAGAGAGAGGGAGGAGAGAGAGAGAGAGAGAAGATGGAGGAGAGAGAGGGGGGAGAGAGAGAGAGGGAGGAGAGCAAGATATAAAGATAGAGAGGGAGTGAGGAGGAGGAGAGAGGGAGTGAGGAGGAGAGAGGGGCAGAAGGAGGAGAGAAAGGGAGTGAGGAGGAGAGCAATATATAAAGATAGATAGGGAGGAGGAGAGAGGGAGGGGGAGAGTGGGAGTGGGAGGGAGAGAGTGGGAGTGGGAGGGAGAAGGGTCTGGGAGAGAGTGGGAGTGGGAGGGAGAGAGTGGGGTCTGGGAGAGAGTGGGAGGGAGAGAGTGGGAGTGGGAGGGAGAGGGGTCTGGGAGAGAGTGAGAGTGGGAGGGAGAGAGTGGAAGGGAGAGGGGTCTGGGAGAGAGTGAGAGTGGGAGGGAGAGAGTGGGAGGGAGAGGGGTCTGGGAGAGAGTGGGAGGGAGAGGGGGTGGGAGTGGGAGGGAGAGGGGGAGGGAGAGAGACCAGGGAGATTCATCTGCAATGCAGATCCTATCAATCTACCCCTGTCTACTAACAGCTGGCTGGTCACTGCCTACAGAAGGACCTGTGTGTGTGTGTGTGTGTGTGTGTGTGTGTGTGTGTGTGTGTGTGTGTGTGTGTGTGTGTGTGTGTGTGTGTGTGTGTGTGTGTGTGTCTGTGTGTGTGTGTGTGTGTGTGTGTCTGTGTGTGTGTACCTGTGTCTGTGTGTGTGTACCTGTGTCTGTGTGTGTGTACCTGTGCGTGTGTGTGTCTGTGTGTCTGTGTGTCTGTGTGTCTGTGTGTCTGTCTGTGCGTGTGTGCGTGTGTCTGTGTGTCTGTGCGTGTGTGTGTGTGCGTGTGTCTGTGCGTGTGTGCGTGTGTCTGTGCGTGTGTGCGTGTGTCTGTGCGTGTGTCTGTGTGTGTCTGTGTGTGTGTCTCTGTGGATCAAAAAGAGAGCTGGGATAAGGCTCTGGGGTAGAATGGTGGCTGTGTTCTGGTAATGGCTGTTAAGGGGGCAGAAGTGGAAGTGTGTGTGACGGGGCAGCAGAAGGCAGCACCTGTTGCGTGCTGACCAATGGGAAGGCATGTGTGTGTATATGGGGGAGCGCAGCCAAAATCCTCAAGACTACATCCCAGCTCTTAGCTTCCTTACCCATAGACACACACACACGCACGCACGCTGTCTGTCTGTCTGTCTGTCTGTCTGTCTGTCTGTCTGTCTGTCTTTCTGCTTGCTTCCGTCCGTGTGTGTGCGTGCCAGCGTGTGTGTCTGGTAGTGTAAGGTGTGTGTGTGTGTGTGTGCGTGCCAGCGTGTGTGTCTAGTAGTGTAAGGTGTGTTTGTGTGCGTGCCAGCGTGTGTGTCTGGTAGTGTAAGGTGTGTGTGTGTGTGTGTGTGCCAGCGTGTGTGTCTGGTAGTGTAAGGTTTGTGTGTGTGTGTGCGTGCCAGCGTGTGTGTCTGGTAGTGTAAGGTGTGTGTGTGTGTGTGTTTGCGTGCCAGCGTGTGTGTCTGGTAGCGTAAGGTGTGTGTGTAGGGTCTGACTCCTAGGTCATTGGCTGCTGTACAGTAGGAGATAAGTCACTTCCTTGTTGCTCTGTAACTTCAACACAAGGAAATCAAAGAAACAGACACCTCCTGTGTGACTGTGTGTTACACTGTGTTAGGCTGCTGAGATAAAGCCTGGACCTGGA